>NC_091625.1:90221469-90524499 GCF_027580195.1 Bos mutus | reverse complement strand
TAGCAAAATGAGACAGGAGTATTCTTAGATCTCTGAGCCCTGCAGGCAGAAAAATGACTATTGTTTGCTAATTTGCCTCAGAAGAGAAGACCAAGCTAGGTTTACAGGAAATTAAACAAAGACACACTGCCTCTTTCTCCTCCTGTATCACCAGAGTCTAACAACCATGGGTCTTTTTGATTGAATGGTGCTCTCTCTTCATCTACACCTACTTTTTTTGCTGTTGTTCTCTGTATTCCTACTTTCTTCTTACTCCATGATACATTAATGACAATCCAAGGGAAAAATAGCCTTCGAACGGAAAAAGGACAAAAATCTGCTTTCTTCAGGCAATGGATGTACTTTATAAATAGAAAATGTGAAATGAATAACTGATCTTGTTTTTAGTTTTGCATTTGGTGCTAGAAAAAATCAGAGTGAAATGTGTGGCTCCTTTTAATAATTGCATAGAATTCTAAAGGCACTAGAATCGAATATATTTCTATTGTACTGAGTCTCCGGTTAATCTCATCATTTCATTCTCTTTTGGCTTCCGATTTGCTTGTTTTCTTTTTCATTTCTCTTATTTTATTGCATGCATTTTAAAAGCCTCTTCAAATCCTCTTGTTGGAATTGGAAACTGAGGTGGAGGACTAGGAGAGAACAGGGAGGCACGTCAGTGCAGAGGAAAGAAAATGAAAGCAGAGACTTCCATTATGGCCAAGAGACTCTGTTTAATAATTTTTTGCATTATGCCTTTTGAAACTGCTTATTTCCTGCCTTTTTTTGTTTGTTTCTGATTTCTGAAAATTTTACTTCAGCACATTTGTCTCCTCAAAAGTTTGTATGAAAAAACATGTTTTTTCTTGATTCCCATATTCTGTGATAGATAACACTGATGTACTATAGAAAAATATGATGCTAAATCCTCTGATGTATGTAAACCATTGTCATTGAATGAAATATTCTTATCTGTGACTTTAGATTTTTATTTCCTGAAATATTGATTTTCATCTCTTTAGACCGAATTACTTGAAAAACAGTATTAGAACATCTACCTCAGCCTTTGCTTTCATAGATAACAATGTTTTATTTTTATCCTAAAGGACTGGTTTTTAAAATTTAGAAACAATTTAGCTTTCAAGTTTGAGAGTGCTAAGAGAAAAGGAAATTCTCTTATTTTAGAATCTGAAAGTTTTGGACATAAAAAATAATCAAATGTGTTACCACTAATATCAAATTTTGATATATCCCTAGGCATTTCTTTAATATTGAAGGAACAACAAGGAAAACTTCAAAATATAATAAAACAATTCTATCAATGTCAATATTAGAAAATTGCTTTTTGAAGAAGCTCAAGCATATGCTGTAGAATATACATTTTTAGAGTATAGACTATCAGTAGAATTATCGTCTACTGCACTGAGTGCAGCAGACACAAAAATTTTGGTGATGATATTGTGATATAACCACTCAATGCAAGTATAATATGAAAGACAGCATGAACAGAAAAATTTAAAACCATAATAGATTATCCATTCAGCATAGAATTCAGCATAGAATTACTGGGCACCAGTAAATGAAACTGAATACAGGAAAAAGGGCTTGGGTTATTTTATTTTTTTATGGTAAGATGAAACAAATTTTTTACGGGAACCAATGGCTTTTGAAGTAAAAGTGAACATGGAATATTCCTTTTTGCCTTGTTATTCGGTTGTCAAATTGAGAAGAACTTTGGTCATAGAAAGTCATGGAGTGATGAGAAGTGAGATCTGAGAGGGGCTTTGAGGGCTACATCATTTGATCACCTTCTTTTATGGTGGAAGAAACTAAGCATAGAGAGATGTACAAATGTTTGAGACCTTTTCTCTGCCCTTCCCTAGGCTCCATTTAAAACTGAAATGACCTTCTGTGCAGTAACTGCATTGTGTGCCATGTGTATTTCTGGATGTGCATTGCTGATATACTCAGCCACTATGTAGCTAAAGTGAGGTAGGCATGCAAAGGTTTTTAATCTTCTTTTCAAAGATGCCCATGCTGGGAGTGTACTGGGAATTTTGAGATATTTTCTCATTATACTGAATGTGGTAACAGAACCATATATTTTAAGGAGAACCAAGTTTGCTCCTTTTCCTTTGTTTTACTCTCCTACAATCCATGATTTAAGCCTATCAATTCCATGTAGTTGACTTACAACCTCTCTCTCAAGTTCCATCACTATGTTTCCAGGTTTTTTGGGGGACATCTGTAATTTTCTCAAGTGCAGTGTCTCAGTTCAGTTCACTTCAGTGGCTCAGTCATGTCCGACTCTTTGCAACTCCATGAATCACAGCACACCAGACCTCCCTGTCCATCACCAACTCCGGGAGTTCACTCAGACTCAAGTCCGTCGAGTCAGTGATGCCATCCAGCCATCTCATCCTCTGTCCTCCACTTCTCCTCCTGCCCCCAACCCCTCCCAGCATCAGGGTCTTTTCCAATGAGTCAACTCTTCGCGTGAGGTGGCCAAAGTACTGGAGTTTCAGCTTTAGCATCATTCCTTCCAAAGAACATCCAGGACTGATCTCCTTCAGAATGGACTGGTTGGATCTCCTTGCAGTCCAAGGGACTCTCAAGAGTCTTCTCCAACACCACAGTTCAAAAGCATCAATTCTTCGGCACTCAGCTTTCTTCACAGTCCAACTCTCACATCCATACATGACCACTGGAAAAACCATACCCTTGACTAGACGAACCTTTGTTGGCAAAGTAATGTCTCTGCTTTTTAATATGCTATCTAGGTTGGTCATAACTTTCCTTCCAAGGAGTAAGCGTCTTTTAATTTCATGGCTGCAATCACCATCTGCAGTGATTTTGGAGCCCAGAAAAATAAAGTCTGACACTGTTTCCACTGTTTCCCCATCTATTTGCCATGAAGTGATGGGACCAGATGCCATGATCTTTGTTTTCTGAATGTTGAGCTTTAAGCCAACTTTTTCAGTCTCCTCTTTCACTTTCATCAAGAGGCTTTTGAGTTCCTCTTCACTTTCTGCCATAAGGGTGGTGTCATCTGCATATCTGAGGTTATTGATATTTCTCCTGGAAATCTTGATTCCAGCTTGTGTTTCTTCCAGCCCAGAGTTTCTCATGATGTACTCTGCATATAAGTTAAATAAACAGGGTGACAATATACAACCTTGATGTACTCCTTTCCCTATTTGGAACAAGTGTGTTTTTCCATGTCCAGTTCTAACTGTTGCTTCCTGACCTGCATATAGGTTTCTCAAGGTCAGGTGGTCTGGTATTTCCATCTCTTGAAGAATTTTCCACAGTTTATTGGGATCCACACAGTTAAAGGCTTTGGCATAGTCAATAAAACAGAAGTAGATGTTTTTCTGGAACTCTCTTGCTTTTTCCATGATCCAGTGGATGTTGGCAATTTGATCTCTGGTTCCTCTGCCTTTTCTAAAACCAGCTTGAATATCTGGAAGTTCACGGTTCAAGTATTGCTGAAGCAATGTCTCAAAGGGTGCTTATTCTTTCTTATGTACTACAAACACCACGACCATCGCCATCATAACAATCAGTAATAGCAAAATAACCAATAACATCACTGAAGAAGATGTAACGAATGGAGAGCTGAGATAATTAGAAAGGCAAAAGCTAATTATATTTTTAGAAATAGGGAGTAAAGGAGGAAGGGTAAAATAGAACTCACAAATTTCAGCATGTAAGAATGGATAGATAGTAATATCATTATTTAGCAGAGAAGGAGAAGAAGAAAAGGAGATTTGGTTTTGATAAAGAGTTCAATTTTGAGTGTATTATGTCATGTAACAAAAGAAACATGACTATTATACCTGAATATATGTTTGCAGTTCAGCTGGGCAATTTATTTATAAGTCATCAAGCTCTAGATGGTATTTCCAATCATGGAAGTGGATGAAATTGCCTTTCTGTATGATGAAAAATGTGAAGAATGTTGAAGGCAGAGAAGAACAAAGTTTCATAAAGGGACAGAAAAGAAGAGAGGGAGAGAGGAAGGGAGAGAAGGAGAGAGGATATGAAGATGTTATATAATGATACAATACTTCAGGATGTGAATGAGAAAGAAATGAATTTTTAAAATGTCAGAGCCAGAAGCTAGTCTGTGGAAAAGTCTTCTAATCAGAGGACACAATTTTGTAAATCAGGGATTTGATTTTTATCAATATCCAAGAAAATGGCTCTTTTCCATTATTATTATATTTGATTATACAACATAAAATGCATTTATTCATAGACCATAATATTGATGTCAATTGTTTGAAATAGAATTTATCAGAATTCTTGCTTCTGAAAGAACAAGTTTGTAGCAATACCACCGCTATGAGTATGTCTATATGTGAACTCATATATTTTATATAGTCGAATATACTAAATCACATTTATACCTAATTTCCTTATAAATCTTATAGCTCATATAAGAAAGAAATTTGATAGAAATTTCCCAAATTTAATAATATTAAAAATTTACATTACAATTTCTATATAAACTTGTAGAATGGGAAGACATTTTTCTATAGTCTTAATAAAAATAAATTTTGATCAACAAAGCTAGAGAAAAATTAAATTATTTTTCTACTTTCCTATAGAAAATGATAAGGCAAAATTGTCAAAAACTTTAAAATATCTACCAACCTATGAATGGTATATAACGTGTCATCATTTTAATTAAAATTTTAATGATTATAGGTTGAAATAATTTAATGTATTCCTTGATGAGTCATATTGCCTCTGTATTAATTTGTTTTTACTCTTTGCCCATTTTTTAAATCATGTTTTTCTTATTGACTTGTTAGAGATTAAAATGGATACTGTAAATATTTTTTTCAGGCTGCTAGTGTTTAATTTTATTCATCATGGTTTTCTGTTTCTTAAAACTGTCAAATTTAATTCCTGTATGGTGTGTGTATGTATGTGTTTTGCATCTATTTTTCATAAAGACTTTTCTTATTATGTGGTTGTTGAAACATTTTTGAAATTTCCTTTTAATAATTTAAAAATATAGATTTTCTTCAGAATGTATTTTTGATTTTTTAAAAAATGCAGTGCTTGCTTATTGTAAAAATAAATAATATAGAAAAGCACAAAGGAAACAAAATGGAATGCTATAATCTGGAGATAGTGTTTTGGCTAACATCCTTCTAAACTTCTTATACATGAGAAGAGTAACATTCATTTGTAGTGGCTACTGGCCTGGCGTTGCACTAAGCAAATTTATAACATTGAGGGGAGAGGCACTTTATCATCCCCATTTTACAGATGAGCAAACTAAGCCTCAGAGATCCGATACTTTACTCAAAGTTATAAAGCCCGTAAGTGACAGAACTGGAGTTACTGTTCACCGGGTCTGTTCACTCACCCATGCTGCCTCCCTGTAACACACAGAGAATTCCTCAGGTAGAATTTGAGTCTTGCAGCTCTTCCAAGCCCAGCACATAGGAGACACTAAAAAAATGCTTATTTTATTTGGTTATCTAAAAAATGTATTTGATCTGTACCAAAAAAACAGCTGAACATAACTTTATCCTTGGGATGAAAAACGACAATTCCTCTCCTCCTGTCACATTTCTATTGTTCATGGGGTCATTTTCAGCATTTGTCACTTCCCTCTGAATTTATAATTTGAGAGTAAAGTTATCAGTAACCCTTAACACTACTGATCTTGCTGTTTCATCATTTACTCTTTTCAAAAGGAGTAACTTATCCAGTTTATGTGTTTAGAATAAAGAGTTGCTCATGTACAGCTCTGCCACTTTTCCTCTCTCTCTCTGAAATTCAACTGCTAAAAGGGAACATGTTATATTCCACTGATACAGGTTCCAAATTGTAAAGGGGCTGGTCCCCACACAGGGAGGTTGCCAGTGGGCCAGGCCTGTGGGATACTATATTTCATTCTGGGTTTATAATTAAGAAGCCATTATTATTGCATAACTATGTCACAGCAGCTAAGTATTTTTCAGTAATAAAGTTGACTTTTTTGCTGATTAATTGTGAGCTATCTCTCAGTTGGTTCAAACAGCAGAGAAAGTAGGAGTGACGTTTAGTAGGACTGTTTAAACATTCATATTGCCTACTGGGAACTTATCTATAATTTTCAAAAATTTATTTCACTGATTTATTGATTTTTAACTTGTGCTCCAAAATCACTGCAGATGGTGATTGCAGCCATGAAATTTAAAGATGCTTACTCCTTGGAAGGAAAGTTATGACCAACCTAGATAGCATATTCAAAAGCAGAGACATTACTTTGCCAACAAAGGTCCATTTAGTCAAGGCTATGATTTTTCCAGTGGTCATGTATGGATGTGAGAGTTGGACTGTGAAGAAAGCTGAGCGCCAAAGAATTGATGCTTTTGAACTGTGGTGTTGGAGAAGACTCTTGAGAGTCCCTTGGACTGCAAGGAGATCCAACCAGTCCATTCTGAAGGAGATCAGCCCTGGGATTTCTTTGGAAGGAATGATGCTAAAGCTGAAACTCCAGTACTTTGGCCACCTCATGCGAAGAGTTGACTCACTGGAAAAGACTCTGATGCTGGGAGGGATTGGGGCAGGAGGAAAAGGGGACGACAGAGGATGAGATGGCTAGGTGGCATCACCAACTCTATGGACGTGAGTTTGAGTGAACTCTGGGAGATGGTGAGGGACAGGGAGCCCTGCCATGCTGCAATTCATGGGGTCGCAAAGAGTAGGACACGACTGAGCAACTGAACTGAAGTGAAATGAACTTGTGTTCTTAAAAAAAAAAAAAAAGATTTCTGAAAGGTGGAATAAAGGGGCCAAAGTAAAATCTTGTGCCTGTGTTCAGTCATCTTAAAAATGAAAGATTATTTTGTATTCACTTTGAGTATGTAATAAAGGCAAATCTTGTGCTATTTATGAACTTGAGAATAAATTTCAACCTTTTGTAAAGCTTGCACATGAAATCTTCATGCTATGTAATATATGTGTGGATTGTATTAGGATTACCTGTTTTGTTGTTTTTCTGTAAGTTTGTGGAGTATAACGAACAGACTCAACCTGTACTCTGCGATGTGTCTGTCTGAACGACAGGATCAATTCTCCTGACCCCAAAGCCCAGATCTGTATAATTTCTTTAAATTTGAAATTCCCATTCATCTCATGTTTTTAAAGTATTCCCTACTCCTTAAGAACAAATCAAAAATAAATGATACCTCCCCATCCCATGTCATCTTATCATTCCCTCATTGATCACCATTTTTTCCCCCTCCCCTATTGCCAAAGGAAAAGATCAGATGACATGTTAAAGTAGTGAGGCTGAATGATAGAAAGAAAAGAAGCCCCTGACAGATTTCAGGAAGCAAGTCTAGTTATTGACAGCTGGGTTGTGATATTTCTTTGTGGAACACAATTCTATAGAATATCAGCCTCAGACGAGGCTTCATGATTGATTGTGATACAATAAGACAAAAACAGGTGGATTCTATAATCATGCCTGGTTAGAGATAAAACCAAAATCATTCAAAAAAACCATAAAAAAGGCAGACATCTCCCTTTCCTGGTTAACATTAAGTGACAATTTCTTATTAGTCAGTGATAACTCTAGCTCTACTCTGTTAATTCTGCCTCCTATATTAAAAAAATCTTTGATGCCCATGTGTCAAACTCCTCTTGTTCTGAGACAGCATCCTATCCAGACAGAACTCTGCTTTCTTGAAACCTCTTCCAAATCACCAAACAAAAATTAAAATCCCTGTGATTTTGCTGCAGCAAAATTAATGTCTAATTTCATTTGCCTCTAGGTATACTCCCAGTGGCTTTTGGCTGGTAGGCGTTGATAGTAGAGTGTGCTCCAATCAGGAGGGATCAGCAGCAGGCCAACAGCAATCAGCAACTGGGGGAAGCCTTAGGAATCTTCCAGTGATGTCCATGGATCAGCTACAGGCTACTTGGAGGGCATGGTAGCTACAACAGCTGTCTGCGCCCTTGCAATCTTGGCAAATACATTTACCCAGTGTCTGCAGCAGGCAGAATCCATTCTTGGTGGACCTGGGGGCTTTGAGAGCTCACATTGGATACTATCTCAGCTTTTTTCAGGGCTCCTCGCTTCTCTCAGAGCCTACGATCATGCACTGCTTCCTTAGCTGCGTCCTCAGTGCTCCCGAGGTTAACTCCTCTCATCTGTGATGTTCCATCCCTACAGGCTGTTCAATGTGCGTCTTTAGGTCTAGATGTCCCCAAAGCAAAGACCTACTTGCCCAATTGTAGTCATCTGGTTTATATTTATCAGGTTTATTTTCAATATCTTTCAGAGATATTTTGAACTTAAAAATGATTATCTGGGGCTTCCCTGGAGGACAAGTGGTTAAGACTTTGCCTTGCAATGCATGATCCCTGACTGGAGACCTAAGATCCCACATTCCTTGAGGCCAAAAAATCAAAACATAAAACAGAAGCAATACACAAAAAATTCAATGAAGACTTTAAAAATGGTCCACTTAGGGGAAAAAAATGTAAAATGACTATCTGATGTTCTTTTAATTAAAATCTTAAGTGTTAGGAGCTTAAGAAACAAAAATCTTACCTTCCATGGTAAGACTATACATTTGTGGCAATTTTCCAGTCATACCAATTGTTTACTTAATGTTAAGAGCAAGACCAACCCTATTTAAATGCTGTGCCAAGAGTGAGTAACTAAAACTACCTTGATTTTGTTCACTTTCTCCAAATTTGACTTCTTAATCACGTTAGGAGTAAGATACTTCAGCATAGCATAGTAGAAAGAATATTGGATTTTGAAATAGGATACACAGGTCTGAGGGTCTTCTCTGGTAGCTCAGCTGGTGAAAAATCCACCTACAATGCAGGAGATCCTGGTTCAACTGCTGGATCGGGAAGTCCTCTGGAGAAAGGATAGGCTACTCACTCCAGTATTCTTGGGCTTCCCTTGTGGCTCAGATGGTAAAGAATCTGCCTGAAGTGCAGGAGACCTGGGTTTGATCCCTGGGTTGGGAAGATCTCCTGGAGGAGGGCTTGGCAACCTACTCCAGTGTTCTTACCTGGAGAATCCCATGGATAGAGGAGCCTGAAGGGCTGCAGTCCATGGGATTGCAGAGTCAGACACGAGTGAGCGACTAAGCAAAGCATAGCAAACAGATCTGAGCACCACGTCTTGTGACCTGGGGAAAGTGGCTGAACTTCAGTTCTCACAGCTGTAAAGAGGTGATTATATTATCACTAACAATAACCATTAAAACAAATTAAATTATGATGGTGACGTGTTATTTTTTGAGTATTATAATTATAGCCAGTATTTACTGAATGGTTACTCTGGGTTAGGTATGGCTGTAAGCAGTTAACTTGAATTTTCTTAATCTTTGTAACAGACTTATAAGTTGCACATTATCACTTCTTTTGTCGATGAATAAGCCAACTTTTATGAAGCTTAAATAACTCTCAAGAATAGCTGTGGCAGAGGCAGAATTTAAATCTATATCTGTTATAGTTTATGCTCTTTGTTACATTACACTGCACAGAATGTACCATGTGATATAAGTTTTTTATGTGAGAAATAATAACTTTTATAAACTACAGTAAGGCTTCAGTTCAGTTCAGTTGCTCAGTCATGTCCGACTCTTTGCAACCCCATGAATTGCAGCATGTCAGGCCTCCCTGTCCAACACCAACTCCCAGAGTTTACCCAAACTCATGTCCATCGAGTTGGTGATGCCATCCAGCCATCTGATCCTCTGTTGCCCCCTTCTCCTCCTGCCCCCAATCTCTGCCAGCATCAGAGTCTTTTCCAATGAGTCAACTCTTCGCATGAGGTGGCCAAAGTACAACTTATATATATCTTTGTGTAAACTGATGCTCACAAAAATCTTACTAGTATCTAAAACAACTATGACCATTATCTTTACTTTTTTAAATGAAATTTCTTTTTAAAAAATGTTAATTTTTAATATTGTATCTTTTAAAAAATTTTTGGCCACACTATGTGGCATGTGGAATCCTAGTTCCCTGACCAGGGATCAAACCCAGGGCCTCTGCATTGGAAATGTGGAGTCCTAACCATTGGACCACCAGGGAAGCCCTTATCCTTATTTTAAAGGGAATTGAGCTTTAGAACAGTTGTCAAGGATAAAAAAAGCTTAATGTCGTATACTTGAAATATTTGGGTGCTTGTTGCTATGCAAGTAAAATGCCTGGATAGTTTGAATTTTTTTACTGGCAGTGTGTGTATGTGTCCTGTAGATAGAACCATTTACTGTGTTTAATATTAGCACAACATGTTGGAGAGAATTATACATTAGGATACTGTGTAGGAAGTTGAAATAAGAACGTTCTCATTGCTCCTGAGTTTTGCACCAGAGATTTAATTAAGATCTGTGAAGACTCAATTTAAAATTCCATTTGTCAGAACTGTTGATGAGCATTCCCTGTTTATCCCCTTTAATGTGTCATAGCACCTGCTGATATCTAAATATTTTGGCATTCAATTAATTTCTGCAACAGTAGCTGTCCAAAATCTTTTAGGACCAATTGAAGGAAATATGAAGGTAATGCAATTAGTGCCTGGAGATCTTGGCTTATGTAAAACTGTGTATTTATAATAACTGTTTTCCACCCAAGAAGTATATAATCCTTTATAATTTAACTATCATGTTGACCTGGGATTTTTATTGGAAACAAAAAACAATGTGTTGACATCTTTTAAAAAGTATTTTCAGGCAGAGAGATTTTTGGTATTTTTCCTTCCCCTGTAGAGAATTCAACAGCACTTGTTAGGAGAAAATATAAATCATGAATAGACTAGTTATTTGGCAAAGCAGATAAGTCCCATTAATTTTTAAAATTTGAAATTTTAGGCTTGTAGTGCACCAAGAGCTATTAAATCAATATAGAATTATCTTTCAACTGGGACTAAAATCACTTGGGGCTAACAACCTTTTTAGTCACAGATTAATGTATGTAACAGCATTTTAAATAGGGAAACTGCAAACATGATCTTGAATTATCTTTTGGTGAAAAAGCTCTTTAATGCAGTATTTTATCACTTTTCAGGATTATCTATTACTTTTGAAAATTTCTCCTCTTTTATTTTTGTTTTTTGTATTTTTCCTTATACCATTGTACATTCATTTTTTTTTAGAATCTGAGGAATATAAAAAGTAAAATACAAATCACCATAAGTTTAACAGGTAGAGACAAACTTTGATAACATTTCATGTTTAACACTCTATGATCAAAGTCATATATTTCACATTTCTTCTAGCTTAAATACTTATATTGGACTTTACGTATGAACTAGAATATCAAGCATTATAGCATGTTTTTAATTTTCATAGCTACATTTATATTTTCAAATTAACTTCTTTCATCATAAAACCCTCTGTCAACACTGAGTCAAACATGCATTTATTTAACACCTTTTTATTTTTGCCAAGTACTGTGCTGGGCAGTGGTTCTTGACTGAAACGTGTGTTGGAGGGGCATTCAGTATGGTGAGAGACCAGAAACAAGTGTTTTCCAAACAGTATGTGAGTTTTTATGGCACGGTAGCTGGTGATGTGGCAATGTTGAAAGAAGTATCTCACCTGTATTCAGGCTTTAGAAAAGTTACAATTATTCAACATTTGTTTCATCACATGTAGAGTGCCCAGGGAAGTATTAAATTTGCTTCTCGAGTCGCCTGTCTGGCTCAGTCTGTCAAGGATTTTGTCTCTGATTGTGGCAGGAAGGGTTTAGTAGAAGACGGACTGTAAATAAGTCAGTCTATTGTTTGTTTTTCAGAAATAAATGTAAATCTAGTTGTTTTCCAGTTAATCTGTTTCCCAGAAACAATTACAAACCTATGTTAAATGCATTTAATTTAGAAATTTTACTACCATTTTGGGCTTCCCAGGTGGCGATAGTGGTTAAAAACCTCCTTGCCAATGCAGCAGATATAAGAGACACAGGTCTAATCTCTGGGTTGGGAAGATCCCCTGGAGAAGGGCATGGTAACTCACTCCAGTATTCTTGCCTGGAGAATCCCATGGACAGAGGAGTCTGGTGGGCTACGGTCCATAGAGTCCAGAATCTGACATGACTGAAGAGACTTAGCACATACGCATTATCATTTTAGTTGTTCAGCTACTCAGTCATGTCCAACTCTTTGCGACCCCATGGACTACAGCGTGCCAGGCTTTCCTGTCCATCACCATCTCCCAGAGCTTGCTCAAACTCATGTCCATTGAGTCAGTGATGCTATCTAACCATCTCATCCTCTGTCATCCCCTTCTCCTCCTGCTTCCAATATTTCCCAGCATTATGACTTCTTCTAATGAGTTGGCTCTTCGCATCAGGTGGCCAAAATATTGGAGCTTCAGCTTCAGCATCAGCCCTTCCAATGAATAATCAAGGTTGATTTCCTTTAGAATTGACTGGTTTGATCTCCTTGCAGTCCAAGGGACTCTCAAGAGTCTTCTCCAACACCACAGTTCAAAAGCATCAATTCTTTGGTGATCAGACTCTCACATCCATACATGACTACTGGAAAAACCATAACTTTGAATAGATGGACCTTGTAGGAAAAGTAATGTCTCTGCTTTTTAATGTGCTGAGTAGGTTTGTCATAGTTTTTCTTCCAAGGAGCAAGCATCGTTTAATTTCATGGCTATAGTCACCATCTACAGTGAGTTTGAAGTTCAAGAAAATAGTCTGTCATTGTTTCCATTGTTTCCCCATCTATTGGCTATGAAGTAATGGGACCGGACGCCATGATGTTCGTTTTTTGAATGTTGAGTTTTAAGCCAGTTTTTTCACTCTCCTCTTCACCTTTATCAAGATGCTCTTTAGTTCCTCTTAACTTTCTGCCATAAGAGTGGTATCATCTGCATATCTGAGGTTATTGATATTTCTCCCAGCAATCTTGATTCCAGCTTGTGCTTCATCCAGCCTGGCACTCCACATGATGTACTCTGCATATAAGTTAAATAAACAGGGTGACACTATACAGCCTTGACGTACTCCTTTCCCAATTTGGAACCAGAATGTTTTTCCATGTCCAGTTCTAACTATTGCTTCTTGTCCTGCATATAGATTTCTCAGGAGGTGGGTATGGTGGTCTGGTATTCCCATCTCTTTAAGAATTTTCCAAGGTTTGTTATGATCAACACAGTCAAAGGCTTTAGCATAGCCATGGAAGCAGAACTAGATGTCCTTGAATTCTCTTGCCTTTTCTATCATCTAAAGAATGTTGCCAATTTGATTGCTGCTTCCTCTTCCTTTTCCAAATCCAGCTTGAACATCTGGAAGTTCATGGGTCATGTACTGTTGAAGCCTGGCTTGGAGAATTTTGAGCATTACTTTGCTAGTGTGAGAGATGAGCACAATTGTGCAGTAGTTTGAACATTCTTTGGCAGTGCCCTTCTTTGGGATTAGAAGGATAGGATTCCAGTCCTGTGGCCACTGCTGAGTTTTCCAAATTTGCTGGCATATTTCATTTTACTGATAGTGGATAATTATCCTTTTTACCAGTTTATTTTCTGCTCTATGAAGTGGACTTCCGTTTCTTGGCCAAACTTTGTGCTTTTAAACATCTGTGAAATGGTAAGTCCATAGCAGAGGCCAGAAAAGTCCCTTTAGTCACCTAGTGTGACCTCTCACACGACACAACCCTAAGATAAGTCTGAATTTCTTAGTCTCACATTATCTTGAGATTTCTCTTCTTCCATGTCCTGGGAGGAGCCTCACTACTGTTGTTCTAATATCGTAGCTACGGTCATCTCCTTTCTTCTCCTGGGGAGTCATGCATCCATTGGTTTTTCAGGAGGAAAAAAATCTGTCCATTGAGTATCCCTCTCACAATGTTTGTCAGTATTCAGTCTATCCTATTGATACAAGAAGCAAAATTCCATGCCCTAGTCCTCTCCCTCGGAGAAGGCAATGGCACCCCACTCCAGTACTCTTGCCTGGAAAATCCCATGGATGGAGGGCCTGGTGGGCTACAGTCCATGGGATCACTAAGAGTCGGACATGACTGAGCGACTTCACTTTCACTTTTCACTTTCATGCATTGGAGAAGGAAATGGCAACCCACTCCAGTGTTCTTGCCTGGAGAATCCCAGGGATGGGGGAGCCTTGTGGGCTGCCATCTATGGGGTCGCACAGAGTCAGATATGACTGAAGTGACTTAGCAGCAGCAGTCCTCTCCTGGATAGTTCATGTTCTTCAATCTGCTTCTAAAGCATGGAAGCTGAAATGAAGTAGAGTGGAGTCTTTGGGAAGACTTCGGTTGTAGAAGTGGAATAAAATAGGTTTCCACATCTTTTCATAAGGACATGAGAAGCAAAGAAAGAATTAAAGGCAAGAGCCATGTGTGAGAAGGGAGGCTTGTCAGTACTTCAGACATCTGTTTACCTTATTTAGGCTCCCTGGAGTTAATACTGACATGCCTGGTTACTTTCACTTGGCAGTAATTCCAGTCGACTTGCCCCTAGCTTGTCCGTCTGGTGTTTTTGCTCAGTAGAGAGACAGAGGAATGGACTAAGATGCTTTTCTTTGAATTTAATTAGGTAGATGATTTAGCAGAATCTTTCAGTCAAAGTGTATCTTTTCTCACTGATTGATTCTTCTCAAATTCTTCCAGAATTAATTCTTCCAGATCTAATTTTTTTCAGTCTCTCTTATCTCTCAATAACCCCTCTCCCATTTGGATTCCTGGGGACAATGAAGTTGGAGAAGGAAAAAGTAAGGACTCCACAGACCTAGGTTCTCATCTCAACTTGAATATGGAAAATATTTTTGCCCCCCCAATTAAACAAAAACTACCCATGTTATAAGAATTTCACTTTGGAAAATTCCAAGTTTCTTTCAGCTATTAACACTCAGAGAAACAATGTTCTGAAAGTTCTTATTTTGGCAAACCAGAAATGGGACACGGAAACACGGAGGGCTGAAATAAGCATGGCATTAACATAACAGTATAATCAGTATAATTCAATGTACTGAAACATTTCAGCTCCATTATGTCCTATTACCCTTTGTTACTCTGTTAAATTCAGGGATAGGATAATTTTTTTTTTTTTTTAAAGATAGTCTCATCCTCGGGGAGCTTACAATTTTGTAAATTTTGGTTTTTTTTTTTTTAGAAATGTAAAAAGGGATCACTGAAATAAAGGGAAACTTGAGAATGGCCTGGCGTTTGGCTATATAATAGATTCAAAAAGCCTAGTTTGATCTGTCGCTTGCAGTATTGAGATTGGCATCCTGGCTGTCTCCTGATCAGTTTATTGATGTGAATTGTTAGCATATGGTGCTCACAGCATAAAACGATGCTTCTGGAGATCAAGAAAAAGAGTACCTTTATATCACAATTGAGTTTTTGTAGTTAGAAGTTCCACAAATAATTAATGGATTTTATTTTATTTTTTTTTGAGGTTGAAGGGCAGACTCAATCAGAGACCTGAATCCAGCTATCCCAGAGACAGAAGTTCAATCCAAAATGTCACAGCTTAATACGAAGGGAAAACTCCAGATTTTGACCTATCAAAAGCCAACTTTCCTATTTTCTTTATTCTTATTTCAGTGGGGGCACAGCCTATCAATAAAGAAAAAGTCATGAAGAGATTATCAATTATGGAGCATTCTGGGAAGTATGATAGGTAAGGTAAGATAATAGGCTAGTCAGTCATCCTAGAGAGACCTCAAAAACTAGCACGATGAAACTAAGCATAACAGTTTTGAAAGACCTTAAATTCAGGGCCATATAGGTCTTGTTTCAGATCTTAGTATTATCATTTATTAACTGGCAAATTTGGGCTAATTACTTAACTTTTCTGATGCTGGGAGGGATTGGGGGCAGGAGGAGAAGGGGACGACAGAGGATGAGATGGCTGGATGGCATCGCTGACTTGATGGACGTGAGTCTCAGTGAACTCCGGGAGTTGGTGATGGACAGGGAGGCCTGGCGTGCTGCGATTCATGGGGTCGCAAAAAGTCAGACATCACTGAGCGACTGATCTGATCTGATCTGACTTAACTTTTCTGAGATATGCTCTCTTCATTTGTAAAACTTGAAAGATATCAGTATCTTCCTTAAATGGTTGATGTAAAGATGAAAAACATTTCAATAGTATGTTTAAAGATTATTGATATGGAGGCTAATGTATACTGTAACTTTCAATAAACATTAGCTAAAGTGATGATGATGACGATGCCTCTTATGGATTTCAAATTTAATGAAGCAGATACCATGTGCTCTGATAAGACAGAGGTTAAATGTTGATACTTATAAAAGTGTTAATTTTGCTCTGCTTGTATTGATTTTTTAGAATGTTTTCTCGTGTGTGCTAAAGGCAACTGATGCATCAAAACCCAGATTTTTCTAAAATCACAGCTATTTTCCTTGACCGCTCCCCCCCCCCAATGATTTGATATGTTTAACTTCACATCTTCATCTATCTTGACTAGAATGTTGACTAGAATATATTATTTTTAAATATTAACTTAACTTCAAACAACTGTGTGGGCAGAATATCTCAGCTACATCAAAGCATGAATTCTATTATTGTTCCAGGAGATTAAAATTTCTGATAAAGGACATATATCTTTTTGTAAAACATGTTTTCTAAAGCAATTAAAGTAAGGGTGTGTGAAAGGGCATGCTCATTCATTCATTCATATGCTTTTATTTTTGAGTTTCTAAAGTGTTGAAAAAATAGTGCTCTGGAGGAAATTATCATTGGTTTGGTTTACATGTCTTAATATATGCTTTGAGGCATTGACTCATGTACCAGTGTCTTTCATGGAAATGTGACACATTTATTTAAAGACTGAAAACTTCTGTTTACTTTCAGAGTAATGATCCTTTTTCAAAAGATGACATCAATTTCTCCTTTGATACTTGTACCTTAAATTCCACAAAATGGAGCAATTTTAAAGAACAGAAGATTTGAGCTTGACTTTTAACTTGAGCTCTCTGCTGCCTGTGTTTCTGAATGACAGGGTGTTCAGAAATAAAACAGACATTGTTTCAAGGCAGGGACACACTGAGGAATGTCTTACAGCAATGGTTCTTGAGATTTTCTTCCTGTGAATCCCATTCATTCCAGACTCCACTCTGTCATTGCGTTATCCTTCATACTTGTGGAATATTTGTAACATCTGCTTTGAGAAATACTTATAAATCCTAGTCAATGGGGTTCTCTTTCACTGTTCTATGAAAATTAACCAAGGCCCACTCCACTCACTTTTCTTTATCTTGTCTCTGAAACATAAATAATATGTTTAATGAAATTTGGAAAATTAAATAAAGACAAATCAAAAAGTATCCCATTGCAATAAACCCAGGGAAGAGTGTTTGTCAGATAGTATGATTGAAGAACCCTGGGTTAGTTACCATAGTCCTACCTTTGACATTTATCAGCTGGTGAAATGGTTTAATTTTCTTCTCCACTAGACTGTACTTTTAGAGATAGGTAGAACCTGATCTGGGCTTCCCAGGTGGCTCAGTAGTAAAGTATTCATCTGCCAATTCAGGAGGCATAGGTTCAATCCCTGGGTTGGGACCATACTCAGGAGGAGGCAACCATTCTAGTATTTTTGCCTGAAAAATCCCATGGACAGAGAAGCCTGGCAGGCTACAGTCCATGGGGTTATAAAGAGTCAGACATGACTGAGCAACTGAGCATGAGAACTCAGTCTATTTTTCTTAATGGTATATTTTGGAGCCTCTAAGAGGGTGCTTTGGAAGTAATTTTCAACAAACATGAGCTTCAAATTCATCTTCTTTAGTATTAGTTTGGTTTACAATGTTTTTCCTTGTCTAAATGCATATCCTTTATATGTTTTGTTTATTTTGCAATGTAGTTAAATAAGCTTTCTTTTGTCATTAGAAGGAAAGACCGTTTGAAGGATCTCATTATTGCCTGCTTTTAATAACACCTCTTAGTGGCCTTGGATCACCAACATCACCAGAAGCGTGCTCATATTCAATTCCATTCAACCCATGTGGTTTCCTCTTTAGTACTGATGGGGACTGAGTAAGTATGAAATTATAATGTTGACAATAATTTCCCTTGTTCTTTTTGGCAGGCACAATCAGGGTCTGATATTCAGGTTATACTGCCAGCAGCATTTTTCAATTAGCATTTAATACTCCCTGACAAAATGCTCAACCTTTCGCTGGCACTGAACCCAGTGTTTCAGTGAAAAATTGCTCAGAAGCAAAGGCCTTTTCTTTCATTGATCTCCTTGTTCCCCTACAGTTTCTGTACTTGGAATACTCTCAGCTTTCAGGGACACTGTAGATCTCAAAGATGTTATTTTCTAGTTTGTGCTTGCTTTATTTGTAGTGCTTACTGCTCTGATTTTAAAAGTTGACAGGCATTGCCTTGCAAGTCCTGGAAAAATCCATTATGAAGGTGTTAGGAATAGACATTCACACAGACTCACTGTACCATCATTAATGCATCCTCCATGAAGAGCTCCATGTTTTTCACCTATCTTACTGTGATTAGTGAGTCAGACTCTAACAGAAGCCAGGACTTTTTGCAAAGATGTTATTAAAATTTCTAAATTTTCAAAGCTTGTATTCAGAGGACACCACTCTTACGAGTTATTTTTTCTAATTCAAGTAAACTATTCTGCTGAGTAAAAAGGAGTTTCATCATATGAAGTCTGTGTTTAGACTTAGATTCTGCCTTAGACACTTTGACTATAATACCAGTTTAAATGTGAAACATTTAACTTAAAAATAGATTTTTTTTTCCAAAAAAAATTGGTTTTTGTCTTTTTTTTCTATCAAACTTTTTATATGATATAGAAAAGCTAATCAATAGGGAGCTGAGTAAATTGTGGTTAAATGTCCTTAGAATTCTGTTCACATCATCTTAGTGCCAACAAAATGAAATTAGAGTAATCCAGGGCATTGGAATAAATCCAAGAATGACAACAGGGACTCCATGCAATGCCTTGCCTTACCTCTGCAGAAATCATGATTCCAAAAGGCTAAGCTGTGTTTCAAAGTGTAATAATATGATTGATTTATGAGAAGGCAAGAATACTGAGTGAATGTTGAGATCTTGCATGCTGATGAGTGAACCCAGTGGGAGGGAAGAGAAGAAATTCCCAGAGGGAGGGAAAGTGAAAGTGAAAGTCACTCAGTCCTGTCTGACTCTTTGCTATCCCATGGACTATACAGTCCATGAAATTCTCCTGGCCAGAATACTGGAGTGGGTTGCCATGCACTCCTCCAGGGGATCTTCCCAACCTAGAGATCAAACCCAGGCCTCCCACATTGCAGGCAGATTCTTTTACCAACTGTGCCACCAGGGAAGCAAATAACTAAACTCCTTACTCTTATATAGCACTTATAGAATTTACTGCACATTTCTGTATATCTTATCTAATTTGGACCTAAACTCCAAGTGAGGTTGAATGTGATTACCATTCCTTTGGTAAAGTTAACTAGTGAGACTCAGGGAAGCTCTGTGGCTCTGATAACTAGTGAGAGGCAGAGATTCAAACATGAGTCTCCTCGTCCTAAGGTTAGCACTGTGTCCACGCTAGAATGCCTATTATTAATGGAGCTGATTGGTCAATTTCAGGGAGCTTTTTAAGACATCCTGGGCTTTTGCTTTTCAGGGAGGTAGTTTAATTTACTATTTATTCTATAAACAGCTTCTTAACATTCAGAGAAATCAAACATGTGGATAGATCTCTTAAACCTCCTTGCCCAGCAGGACTGTTTTCTCCTCCATGAAATAGAGGTCCAGATCTATGCACCTCAATCTTGACTGTACACTAGACTCATTAGACTCACCAGGGAAGATTTTAGATCTATCTATGCCCAGGAGCTATGCACAGAGTGTCTAATTTAATTAGTCCTAGGTGGAAACAGGTATTCTTTCTTTTTTTAAAGCCTTCCCAGGTGATTCTAGATTTCCCTACTGGCCCAGTAGTTGAGAATCCACCTGCCAAAGCAGAGAACATGGTTCGATTTTCAGTCAGGAAATGAAGATCCCACATGCCATGGGGCAATAAGCCTGTGACCCACAACTACTGAAGCCTGTGTACCCTCAAACCAGTGCTCTGCGATGAGAGAAACCACCACAGTGAGAAGCCTGTGCACAGCAAGGAAGAGTAACCCCAGCTTTCCATAACTAGAGAGAGCCTGCGTGCAGCCAAAATAAATCCATAAATAAATAAATAAGATCACTTAAAAAAAAATCCTTCATAGTGATTCTAACATGTGATCAATATTGAGAACCCCTGGAATAGAAGATCTGAGAGATCTTCTTGGTGTCTAAGTGTGTTGCCAGGGTTTCTGTAATACCTCGGATACTCCATGAGTTAACTTGAAGGAGAATCAAATTTGATTATTCATTTTATCCTGCCTGGGTTTCTTGCTAGAATTTAGCTCCAAAAATCTCACGTAAGAAATTCTGGGAACTGTAGCATTCTTCAGCTAGACTATCTTACTCATCCATTTGGAACATTCCCTAACTTGGCTCTCCTTGTGGACTTGTACCTAGTGGCCACCTGGCTGATCTAAAGAATTCCTGGACATTCCAGAAAGTTTTCTCTGAGCACAAGTAATCAAAGAAGCAGTCATTTGAATACAAATGGGGACTGAATTAAAGATGCGAAATCAGACAAAGAAGAGATTCCAGGGAATTTTAGGAAATGATTGAGCAAAACCAAAGGCAGGAAGCCAGAAGATTACAAATACCGCAGAACACCTAGGCTGCCCCTAGTCCTCTTTAGTTGGCTGGGCAGTCTAAATTTTAAAACACAGTCAATAAACCTTTTCAAAGCGACTTTTGAAAACCGCTAAAAACAAATTTTTAAAAAATGATCAAGTTATGTAAGTCAGAAAGAAGAGGAAAAAATTCCAAGTGATGAGCTTCTGTGCTTCAGATGCCTAAATAGAAGTGGAGGGAGATGAAGCTGCCAGTCACTACCTGGGTGCATGGGGGTGGGTGTGCGTGCAGGCACAGGTGTCTTTGAGAACAGATTTCATATTTGCTAAGAAGCTAATATGAATTTATGGGTGACAGTTCCAGTTTTTCCTGAAAGCTTCAAATGATTGAAGATGAAAATACTGTGAGAAGGCCTAGAAAATTGCACCAATTTAAGATAACCACAAAGCATATCCAATAGATGGTAATTTTTCAGAACCACTATTTTCTAAGCACTTACTCCCTAATTCCTGGCCAAGAGTGGTAATGAATATTGTAGATTGTCTGGGTTAGATGAAGACGAGGAGTTGAAGATGGCCACTGGAGTGACATGGAGATGGTCCTGTGTGATTACTTTTTTGACCCAACTTCAATATCCGTTTCAGAAAAACAGTATCCTCTGTCATAAAAAAGGGGTATTCTCTTTCCAAAAAATCAGTGAGAGCTTTTATGTTTTGTATGGGGCTTCCCTGATAGCTTAGTTGGTAAAGAATCTGCCTGCAATGCAGGAGACCCTGGGTTGGGAAGACCCACTAGAGAAGGGATAGGCTACCCACTCCAGTATTCTTGGGCTTCCCTTGTGGCTCAGCTGATTTGTATGAAACCTCATTTTGTGCTGATATTTCTTCTTCTTGAAAAACACTGCAAGTCGGTACTAGATATTTTAACAAATGCTTTGTTTCCATATAGTAAATAACAAAATGCAATCAAATTTGCCGAAGAAGAAAATATGCTCTTTTTTATGACCACTGCAAGACTATGAATTCTACTCAGTACATCTGTACCAGAGTTTGGCAAATGACAGCTTGTGGGCCAAATTTGCCAGCTAAGAATGGGATTCTGTCAGAATGGTTTTACATTTGTAACTTGTATTTTAATTTTTTATATGTATAATAATTAACTTGGTTACTTTTAATCTGAGGATGCTATAAGGAAGTAGTTTGGTAACACTTATTATGGAATAATTTGCATTATAGAATCAAGTAAACCAAAAGAAAGGTTTGTATTATTTTGTACTGAAAGAAGAATCATTTCATTCTTGCAAAATGAGTCAACAAAAGAACATATGGCATGATTATTTTCTGATAATCAAATGTATGGATTTTCATAAAATTTAAAATATTATATTCATAAAACATTAGGTAAAATTATTAAATATGCTATTAGAAAATCAATTCTTTTTTTGTTGTTAATGAGAAACATTTTAGAAGCTAAATTTTTCCATGTCTGCCTTCTACATCTGTTTTAGTTAGAATAACAAAAACCAAAAATAAGTTTATAGGTAGTTTTATATTTTTAAGTGGTTGAGAAAATAATATTTTGGGGCATGCAAAAATTATATAGAAATTCACATTTCTGTGTCTACATACAGTTTTATTGGAACACAGTCATGACCATCTATTTTCATTTTGTCTATGGATACTTTTGGGCTACTGTGGCAGAGTGGAATACTTGTATCAGATACCATGTGGCAACAAAGCCTAATAAATTTACTTTCTGGCCCTTTACAGGAAACATTTTTAACACCTGGTCTAGACCGCGAGGTCATCCCTCTTCATCTGATGGCTGTCAGTTGTGTGTACATCTGAATCTAGTAAAATAAGGGGAATTCTTACCTTGGAATCATTTAAATCCAAACTTTACACTGGCTTATGAAAATATCTTGGTATAAAACAGATTTTTTTAGGTTCCAGAATTATCTCCCTACTTCACTGGTGCATTCTCACCCTTCTCAGAGTGGAGGGACCAGGCTAATTCACACATCTGGAGCCATTAAATTATAGGCAGTTTAGCTTTCTATTGAAAACTAGGGTAAGAATTTTGTGGCTTAAAAATTACTCCAAACTTTGTTGACTATAAATATCAAGTACACTATATAGAAACAATGAACAAGGACCTACTGTATAACATAGGGAACTCAACTCAATATTCTGAATTACCTATATGGAAAAGAAACTGAAAAAATAATAGATATAGGTAAGTGTGCTGTGTGCTAAGTTGCTTCAGTTGTGTCTGGCTCTTTGCAACCCCCGTGGACTGTAGCCCACCAGACTGCTCTGTCTATGGGATTTTCCAGGCGAGAATACTGGAGTGGATCATCATGCCCTCCTCCAGGGGATCTTCCCAACCCAGGGATCGAACTCACATCTCTTAAGTCTCCTGCATTGGTAGGCTAGTTCTTAGCTGCTAGCACCACCTGGAAAGCCCCAGACATAGGTATGTGTTTGCTGTACTTGGTTGCTCAGTCGTGTCCAACTCTTTGCATCCCTATGGACTGTAGTCTGCCAGGCTCCTCTGTCCATGGGGATTCTCCAGGCAAGAATACTGGAGTGGGTTGCCATGCCTTCCTCCAGGGGATCTTCCCAACCCAGGGATTTAATCCAGGTCTCCCGTGTTGCAGGTGGATTCTTTACCATCTGAGGCACCAGGGAAGTCCAGATATAAGTATACGTATAACTAAATCACTTGGCTGTACACATGAAAGTAGCATATCATTGTTAATCAACTATACTCCAACATAAAATAAAAATTTTAAAAAATGTCCCCAGAAGTAGTGCTGAAGTGCTATTAGTATCTTAAACACAAGAGGACTGTGAGGTGCCTAACAGAGAGAGTAGACATCTTAGATAAGTTTCATGCAGATGTTATAGAGGGTTTGGTCATGAGTTAAAAGCCCATGAGTCAACAATACATATTAAATAAGATGCCTTTTAACAGGAACACACATAACAGAACATTATGTATTGATTAGTTGATGAAAATGTAACTGTACACTCACAAGATCCTCCCCCTATACTTCCCCTAGAAGCAAAGCTTCAGTCTTCTCTAATTCAGTAGGTAAAGTGAATTCATGGTGGGGGGGTGGGAAACTACCATGAAAAATGAGAATTGATTATATTTTTAATATAAAATTTTAATTTATATACTTTTAATATAAAATATAATTTTAATTTTTTAACTCTTTAAAATTTGACTTTCTCTAGGTAAATTATAAGACTAACAATCTATTTCCTATTCAAAGTTTGTGGGCTCGTGTGTAGATATATATGCATCTTATTTGAATTTATTATTTGCTGATATCAATCCATTGGTACAGATCCATTTTCTTTCTTTTTTTTTTTTTCTAATTTTATTTTATTTTTAAACTTTACATAATTGTATTAGTTTTGCCAAATATCAAAATGAATCCGCCACAGGTATACATGTGTTCCCCATCCCGAACCCTCCTCCCTCCTCCCCCTCCCCCATACCATCCCTCTGGGCCGTCCCAGTGCACCAGCCCCAAGCATCCAGCATCGTGCATCGAACCTGGACTGGCAACTCGTTTCCTACATGATATTTTACATGTTTCATTGCCATTCTCCCAAATCTTCCCACCCTCTCCCTCTCCCACAGAGTCCATAAGACTGTTCTATACATCAGTGTCTCTTTTGCTGTCTCGTACACCGGGTTATTGTTACCATCTTTCTAAATACCATATATATGCATTAGTATACTGTATTTATGTTTTTCCTTCTGGCTTACTTCACTCTGTATAATAGGCTCCAGTTTCATCCACCTCATTAGAACTGATTCAAATGTATTCTTTTTAATGGCTGAGTAATACTCCATCGTGTATATGTACCACAGCTTTCTTATCCATTCATCTGCTGATGGACATCTAGGTTGCTTCCATGTCTTGGCTATTATAAACAGTGCTGCGATGAACATTGGGGTACATGTGTCTCCTTCCCTTCTGGTTTCCTCAGTGTGTATGCCCAGCAGTGGGATTGCTGGGTCATAAGGCAGTTCTATTTCCAGTTTTTTAAGGAATCTCCACACTGTTCTCCATAGTGGCTGTACTAGTTTGCATTCCCACCAACAGTGTAAGAGGGTTCCCTTTTCTCCACACCCTCTCCAGCATTTATTATTTGTAGACTTTTGGCAGATCCATTTTCATAGCTCAAGTCATAAAGGCTAAATATGCATGAACAAGGCAATGAATTGAGGGAATTGTCTGAATTAAGCTTTACATTTGAATAATCTGAGGAATATTGGCTGTGCTGAAAACTTTGGATTACAGAGTATTTTAAATATATGCAGTCCTGTTATTTAAGTCTGAAATGTTGAACTTTTTGGCTAACGCAGAGAGATCTACGACTATAGATCAAGTTTTCAAGGATTAGCATCAGTTATTTTGATAAACTTATGAGAAAATGCACAGATTTTTCACAATAGTAGCATTTATTATGGACTACACTTCAGGGAAATTGGTGGTAAGAATACTTTGAGGAGGCTTCAAAGTGGAATGGATTTAAGTTGGGACTTGAAGAAGAAGAAGAATTTTGATAGAAGAAAGAAGTATTGAGGTCACAAGGCAAAATAGAAAAAGTAAAGAAAAGGTATAAAAGAAATTAATATATAGCATTTTTGAAAACAGTGAGTGGATCAGCTTGGTTTAATTTATTCAACATTAAATTATACTAATACTTGTTAGTACATCTTAATGATTACTATTTGAACCACTTCAGGACACCTACTTATATCTAACCGATAAACTAATACCTGATTGAATTGAAAAAGCAAAGTGCACTTGAAAATATCCTTGCCTGGACAGAAACTGATGTCCAGAATACAGTGATCTCTTTCTCATTTCATATACTCCATTGCATGTTTCATCCTGTGTAAAAGCCCTACCTACCCTCCCCATTGGCTTACAAAGATTTGCTTGGTTAGACTTGGTAGAATCTTTCTGATAAGTTTTACAATGCAACATCCAGAAGGTGATTAATTCCTGAAGGCAATATTAAAACAACTTCTGAACAAATTAAAGAGAAAATGAAAAAGAGAGAAAGAGAGAGATCAGAACTTAAGCTGAATCTGAGACGTCTGGGTCCAGATCAGAATCTTCTGTGTGATCTTTGAGACTCAACCACAGGCAATCACAAAGGCTCTACCTGGCACCTTCACGAGGGGAAGCATCCTTCCCACCGCTACTTAGTACACAGTCTCCAGGGAGTTGTGGGCAAGGACGTGTGCCTCTCCCCCACCTTTACCAACCATGCTCCTGGGTGTATATGTATCCTTAGCCCAACAACCTCCATTTGGACACCTTCAGGAAAGGCTTTAAGACACTTTGCTGAATGGATAGTATTCAGCATAATTCTTGAGTTCAGGGAGCCCTTGGTGCTTTTGGTGAGACTCTTCCCAGGGGTCTCTCTGAAGACCTTTGTATCAGGGGTCCTCTAAGAAATTCTTCTTACTCTGACTCTGTGCTTTCCCACTTTTACCCCATCCTTTCTTGTTAGTCCTGGCCCCTCAGTCCATAAAACGGGAGTATCCTGTGGTTTGGGGCTCCTTGTGCGGTGAGATGATGGCCTCTTTTCCCCTTCTCCACATCTGTGCTCATACATGTGACCTTGTGCCTTTCTGTGGGGAGAATGGAACACTGAGGATGGCACCTTTCCTATTTAACCTTTTGCTTATTCCCTCCCAGGAAGTGAAGAAAGGCTTGACTTTCAGGGTCGTTGATTGTCTTAATCGACCACTACAACATCTGGCAGCTCAGCATTTTCTCTCTCTGACAGAATCTGTTTGAGCTCATTTAGAATCCAAGGAAGTGAGATGGAATGTAAAATCATTTAATGTTGTAGATGACTAGCTTTTTTATCTCCAGATAGTAAAGGTGGAAAAACTATGGAGAAACAGTCCTTGAAGTTACCATAGAAAATGTTGGTACTACAAGTTACCAACTAAACTAGATGTTAGCCTAAGTGACCCATTTTACATAAGGGGACTATTATGCACTGAAGAGTTTGAAGTTGAACCATTATTGGCTCTTTTCTTCTATGCTACTCTTCCACTCTGAATTTATTTCTTGGTTCAAGGACTCTTATACTGAGGTACTGGTGGGGGAGGAAATAGGTGGCCTGAAGCAAGAACAGATGGGTAACGAAAGGAGTTGCTGTGACAAGCTCATTAAATGATGTTTCTTGTATATGATGCTTCTTGTGTCTGTTGTCTCAGTTCACTTTCAAGGACCCTGACATTTGCTTGAGCTTACCTGTTATGAGTAGTCTTACAGTTATTACACAACAAGGGATCAGTGCAGAAAGAGATGGTAGTTTGCCTCTTCAGAGAGCCTTCACTTTCTTTACATATCAGAGATCCTACTGCTACCAACACCCTGACCTCAAGAAGTATACCGCATACTATCCATGGCTGTTGCCTACTCCCTCTCCATTAAGCAAAATGTACTAAAACCTTTCCTGAATCCCAAGGCAGAAAAAAGGTGAAAGGAAAAGCTTGGTTTATAAACGGTCATGGTAGTTCTGACTGGGGCTATGTAGAATTTTTCTTAAGAATTTCTAATTGTTAACAACAACCTACACTCAATGAGTCTGTAAAGCTCTATTTATTAATCAGAAATTACATAGTAGCCAGTTATAAAATAATAGAAATGATGAGCTTTGCAGTGCCTGAGACAACAGCTTGGGTGAAGGTAAACCATTTTGGAAAGGGATTTCAGGGAACCAAGGTGGGAGGAAGGCTGAGCACTGAAGAACTGATGCTTTCAAATTGTGGTGCTGGAGAAGACTCTTGAGAGCCCCTTGGACTGCAAGGAGATCAAAGCAGTCAATCCTAAAGGAAATCAACTCTGAATATTCATTGAAATGATTGATGCTGGAGCTCCAATACTTTGGTCACCTGATGAGGAGAGCCAACTCATTGGAAAAGACCCTGATGCTGGGAAAGATTGAGGGCAGGAGAGGAAGAGGGTGACAGAAGATGGTTGGATGGCATCATCTATTCAATGGACATGACTTTGAATAAACTCCAGGAGATAGTGAAAGACAGGAAAGCCTGGCGTGATGCAGTCCATGGGATTGCAAAAAATTAGACACGACTTAGGCTTCCCTGGTGGCTCAGACGGTAAAGCATCTGCCTGCATGGCGGGAGACCTGGGTTCGATCCCTGGGTCAGGAAGATCCCCTGGAGAAGGAAATGGCAACCCACTCCAGTACTCTTGGCTGGAAAATTCCATGGATGGAGGAGTCTACATGTGGGCTACAAAGAGTCCACGGGGCCGCAAAGAGTCAGACACGACTGAGCAACTTCACTTTCACTTTCACTTTAGCAACTGAACAAAGAACAACAAAGGTGGGAAAGAAGAAAAATGAAACAGAAAAGGAGGGAAAGCCAGTATATGGCTTGAAATGGTCACAATGTGGGCCAGACCTTCCAATGTGCTTTGTGATCTGTACAGAACTGTGCATTATTTTGATTGACTTTTTTCTTTAAAACATTCTTGACAAGAGAGCCCCTTGGACTGCAAGGAGATCCAACCAGTCCATTCTGAAGGAGATCAGCCCTGGGATTTCTTTGGAAGGAATGATGCTGAAGCTGAAACTCCAGTACTTTGGCCACCTCATGTGAAGAGTTGACTCATTGGAAAAGACTCTGATGCTGGGAGGGATTGAGGGCAGGAGGAGAAGGGGACGACAGAGGATGAGATGGCTGGATGGCATCACTGACTCGATGGACGTGAGTCTGAGTGAACTCCAGGAGTTGGTGATGGACAGGGAGGCCTGGCGTGCTGCGATTCATGGGGTCTCAAAGAGTCGGATATGACTGAGTGACTGATCTGATCTAATCTGATCCCATTTTAAATGATGGCCACATTCAGCCTGGATGGGAGAGGAATTTAGGGAAGAAAGGATACATATATATATATGGGCTGAATGCCTTCAATGTTCACCTATAACAACATTGTTAATCAGCTATATCCCAATAGAAAATAAAAAGTTTAAATTAAATTAGAAATTTAAAAAACCCCAAAAAGTGGAAAATGTCAGCATTCTTCACACCAGAGAAGACCAAGTGATCCCAGATTCAAAGAACCAGAGATGCACACCAGGAGACCACCTGAGACCAGATTCGAGGAGTATAGGCCCTATACCTGCCCTAATCTTATCAACAATCCGACCTTTAAACTGTTGCTATAAACTCTCATCAAATCCTCCTATGTGGGGCCATATAGTTTCTGAGGCAGAAGCCCACTCTGTCCCCCTTTGCCTGGCAAAACAATAAAACTATGCTTTTCTACTTCAAAAAGAAAAAGTGATTGCCGTATTTTGTAATATTTTATCACCAAACTTCTCCAGACTATTTGTGGTAATTTTCATAATATAGTTATCCCACAAGTAATTTTTTTCTTTAAGACCATAAAGCCTTTCAGATAATGAACAGTTATAACATTCTATCATCTAATATCTGGATTTTAAAACTTTAGATATATGACAGTATCTCTTTTTCTCCCTCATGTTTCTTAGAACAACACTGTAAGAATGATACTTAAGTTGTATTCTTTATTTATTTATTTTTTTTTATATTTTAAATTTCCATGAGCTATTTTTCTCCTAACACTTATTTTTTTATTGTTCCCTTATGCATACTACATATCATTTTTTAATCTCAAAGATATTAATAATAGCTTTTTTTTTTGTATTCTTTAATAATGTTGCTGGTGAAGGTATGATGATGATAAAGTGAAGACACAGGATAGAAAATAACTAACAAGGCATCCATAGTATCTTTGTTGTTATTTTGCTCCCATTGTCATTGGAGGCCCATGGTCTAGTCAATGTGTTAAGACATTCTAATAAATGTTATGTTGATCTGGTTAGAAAACCCTAACTACTTAATAATTCTAAAGTATTTGTTGAATTTTGAATAGTAGCAGGAAGTAAGCATTTTATCTCAGTACTTTAATAGATACAGCATTATATTCATCTTTTTCACAGAGGCAATAATATCTGTGAACTGATCTCTTTGTAGTGAAATAACCATAGCATGGAGATAGTCTAGTTAAATATTCTCAGCTAAATAGATATAGTTCCTTCACTCCCCAGAGGCTTTTCTCATTACTTCATTGGTCACTGAACTATTTTTCTGTTTATAGTCATATTCCCAGAGGATTACCTGACCTTGGAATTAAACACCTGACTTGCACAGGTGGGTGTTTGAGGTGACTTTTCAAACAGTACTGTATTCTGGTTGGAACTTTAAGCACAGAAAATAAGCATAATATCATGTTCTCAGTAAGAGACAAGGTCACCATCCTTTTCCAAGTCATCAAAAGTTCAGAGGTAATACCTTTAAAACAAAATCACCCAACTAGTAATATCTTTAGCACTAGAATAAAGCTAATCTGTTTATTCCATAGCCAGTTGTTGCTCTATTGGCTTTCTGCTTTATAGAAAAGCATAAACCAGAGAGGAGAAAAATGAGGAAGGAAAGTACCAAGAGAAGCAATAAAAGCTAAATGATTATGCTTTAGATGACAGAATTTCAAGATGGTTTTATAATTTCTTTTCATCCTTCATTCTTCAGAATTACAGACGTAAATTTGGATTAATTTATTATTTCCACATTATTATCTAACCTACTCTGTCAATGTTGCAGTTGAATTAACTCAAATCATGAGCCACTCTAATAAACAGAAAATTACATTGGCTAAGAGCCATTCCATGGTATTGAACTAGTGAACTTATCTGTCCTTGGAGAAATAATTTATATTTTCTGTGCCACATTTTACCTACCTAGCCTAGAAAATCTCTAGGTTTCCTTCTGGCCCTATAAGCTTATGAGTCCATGAATTTTCTGAGGAGAAAGGATAAATTTTCCCTTCATGGGCAGGGATTCAGTTGTTATTTTTATTATCATAAATGCAAAAGAAGTTTTCATATTTGAGAGGAAGCTTTGTATTGAATTACATAAAGTAAATGTTTTAAAAATAAATTCTTCCATTGATTCCCTTCTTGCATTTTTCCTTCTGTTGTTAGCTTTCTTTGCAATAGATGGTGCTCTTTACTCAGAGAAACTACTTATGATTCTTCATCAAAAGATCAAGAAAATTAGTTTTACTCTTTAACAATCATTAATTAAAGAAATCAGACATAAAAAGCAGAAAAAATCAATTACAAATAACTTGTACCACCTTGATAAAGAAAGCATAATGAAGAAAATGATTGTTAAATGATTTAAGAGCTCCAGTGAAACCTGTAATACTTGCTGAATAGATGAAGCCAATATTGCAGCTAAACATGGAAGTACCACAGAACCCCTAGTAGGAAGAAAATCCCAAATCAGGAGCCATTTTAAAGTGTTAAAATGATTATATACTTCTCAAAAGTTAAAATATAGTATTCCATATTAACATGTAGTATTTGAATAGGCACATCAACACTAACACAATCTACATCAATCTCAGCTAATATTGAACTTGTATGCTTTTTGCCAAATAAACCTGGAACATCTGGACAAATAGAAATTGGGCCACAAACTCTTCTGAAATAATTTCATTGGATGAAGACACTTTTAAATTTCTCTAGGGCAACCATTACAACCCCCTATGTAATAGTTTATCATCCAGAATTATGCTGCTTTTGGTCACTTCTAACTTGTTTCAACTTTTGGGGGCATTGAAAAACAGTCCTGCAGTTCTGAACCACCTGACCTATTCCTGATTCAGTTTGTGACTCCCCTAGCAGATCTGTAGCTGCCAACTGCAAACTGGTCTAGGCAACACAGCTGTCATGTTACAGCAAAACAGCACCATTTACTCTGGAAAGACACCAGAAAAACTTCCTCTATGAGTGAGGAAGAGGAGGGTGCAGCAATGGTGCAGCAAATACACTGAAATCAGCAGGAGCAGGAAAGTTGCCAAGGTTCATCTATGAAAAGAACAGAGAAGGAAATCTGCCCCTTCTGCCCCCAATTAAGGATAAAATAACTAGAGTTTCTCTTCTATTTTCCATAAATTATTGTTTCCACAGCTCCTTTGGAAGGGATTATGGGACACTGAGGTTAAGAGCCCAGAGCCCTTTTGGCTCAGTATAAACAAGCTGTAAGATAGAGGCTTTTTTTTTTTTTTTTTTTTTTGCCAGAGCTTTACAGCTTTTATCAAAGCAACTTCTCTGTTTCTGAAATTTTGGATTCTTTCTTTATTAACGGAGGGAAGAATAGAAAAGTAGGCTTTTGTACTCAAGCAGCAACCACTCTACTTTCACCTCTACATTCTCCCCTGTTTTACCTCCTTTTTTCTCATCCTTCCCCCCAACACCCTTTATGCCTCTATTAGCCACCGAAATCCGGAGCCCTGTGGCCTTCCTTACCTGACAATCACATACATGACCAGGAAGTTTCCGAAGAGCCCCACCACGCACACGATGGAGTAGAGGGCCATGATGATGATGGCCGTGATCATGGAAGGGCTGCCGGCCGAAGGGCACAGTCTGTCGCTCCCTCCCAGCTCGGTGCGGTTCGGACCGCATGGGTCGGACAGGTTGCCTTCTAAGTGGGAGAAGTTGACCCAGGAGCTGGGACTAGGTGCTGGGGAGCAACTTGAAGGGTGTGTGAAGGGATCAGTGCAGTTGCTGGCGTTCGTGGGGACGGCGCCGCTGTCCATGGTGCTGACCGCCGGCTGGGACCACGTTGGGAGTAACCGCGAGCACCCTGACTTTTCGGGTTCCACGCGCGAGCCGCTTCGTCTCGCCGCTGCCACAGCTCCTGTTATTTCTTACAGCGACCAACCCCGGCGGAGCCAGAGAGGAGCGTCAGGCAGGAGAGAGCTAAGCATCTGACATTATCCTCTGCTTGTAGCCCCCTCCCACCTTAGAAGTACACAGACAGGGCTCCAGCCCCACACCGCCTTGGGGGAAGGAGGGGAGAGCTGTGCGGGATCCGGAGGCTGGAGCCGAGGGAGGAGAGAGAAGTGGATTTTGCGCAAAGCAATCCAACGACTCGGTTTCCCCACTCGGCACTCCTCTGTGCAAACACCTCTATTGACAGGCAGAACCAGGAAGGGAGTTGGAGGGAAGGGGTTGAGAGTGAGACAAACGGAGAGTTTTTGGCGGATGCAAAGCGTTAAGGAAGGGGGCTGACCTTACATTTTCCAGCACCGTTTTCTTAGTGTACCATGACAGAAAGACGCTGGTCTGACGCCACCCTGACATCCCAGACCCCAGCGCTCTTCTATCCCTGCTGCCTAAACAATCATTTGGTGCAGGGTACACAGAATCCTTTTCTGTAGCCCTCCTTGCCTCAGACTTTTTCTGTTTGCAGAAAAAGTCACCATGTGTCTCATGACTAAAGGAGAATTTCCAACCCTTCAACCCTGCCTGAAACAAGAGTGATTCCTTCTCTGAAAAGAGATGAGAAACAAACTTTTAGAGAGGATATCTATTCCCTTTACTTCATATTCCCTTACTTCTCCTGGAGCAGAAGCTTTATTTGCGTCTAATGTCTAGCTTGCTGACAAAGAGGCACAGGGAGTTGTGGCGTCCAGAAAAGTCAAAGAAAGACAAGGGTGACATTCCATATATAAATCTCACAGGTTTGGAGTTATTGGTTTTATCTCCAGCCTTCATACATGTGCTTCTCAGTAGAAGACTGTGAAAACCAAGTGTCTACATTATTTCATTGTATTCTAGTGTAGACATTCCAGGAAAAACTACATAGACATCTGGAACTGGAATGGCTCATACAAGGTTGAGGATTATTGATATGCTTTAAAATTTGATAATTCACTTTTAAATCCACAGATGCTTCTACTTTATTAATAAATTTTGTTTTGCTTGTCTTTGTTTTTTGGTAATGTTAACACAAATTCTGAAATAATTCTCATTTCTATTCATGGGTATATTTGTCTGCATATGTATCTTTTAACTACTAACACTATCATTAAAGATCCCCAGTTGGTTGTAGAAAGCTATATCCTTGTTAAACAGGGATCAGGGTGAGGTAGGGAGCTTGGAAAGAACATTTAATTCCAATATTATTTTTATCACTTGTCTGGAAAACATAACACTGGTGAACTCCACTAATCATAGATAATTTTGCCAATTTCAGTATTTTTATCTTTTTTTATGTTGAAGGATATAGTGTCAGCAATAAAATGTTATAGAGATCTCATACAGAATAATAAAAATGTTTCACCACATATTCTCCTATGAACTAATATATTAATTCACCCATATTCAGCTGAAATCTGCCATTATTCAGTCTCTTGAGGACACATAGAACCAGTCTAAACTTATTTATGTGAAAGACAAATTAGCACAGTATAATAAGTCCTTGCCTTAAACCCAGATCATTTTGTGAACCTTAGATTTGTAACTTAAACTTTTTAGCTGTAGGAATTTGGATACGTTACTTTACCTGACTGAGTGACAGCATTCTCATCAGTGGAAAAAAATGTATAATACCTTTATATGACTTTTACCAGGATTAAATGAAAAATACATAACGCAATTGAGTGATTTAATAAATAAATCATTGTGATTATACTTCATATATTTGAAAATAACTGAGTAGTCTCTTCTGCAAATTAAACTTTAGCTTCCTTAGACTGGGTCTTAAAAGATGCAGCTTTGAGTTCTTTCAGGAAATTGGCCCCTTTTCTAGTTATATTCACATTATAGTTTGTAGATCTGCTTTTAAAACAGTGTTCTAAGGATAACCTCACCAATAAACACTGAACAATATTATAAACTTCCTTTTTCTACTATCACAGGTTTTGGAGCTCCATTCGCTTTTTATTTTTGAAGTTACATTACTCTTATATCTCCTTCTAGGTCTAGTATAGGCAAAATTTCTTAAACATAATCCAAGTTAGTTCAACAAATATTTAATGATCTACTTTGGACCAGGTGTTGGAATTGAAAAAGATAGATATGATTATTTTTGACCACAGAAGCTTACCTCTTATTCTTGGTAAATCATATTTTTCCTGTTGTATAAATTAATATGTTTTAGAAAGATCAAAGTACAACACTGTAAATTGTTTTATTTTAAAATTACATTTAATTCGAGCTAGTTCATAATTCAAATCCAGCAAGATCTTTTAAAGTGATGAGTCTATGATCTTTTTTATGCATGCTTCCTATTTTGTATACCTTATTTACTCTCCCAGCTTTATATAGATTCCTTAAGACAAACTCAATCACTGCATAGTAGAATGTCTCCCTTTTGCTTTGTCTGTGTGCAGAAGACATACATATATACATATATATATGTACACACACATGTTTTTTGTATATGAGGAATATTTATCATTTTGTTGATATTTCTCCTTAGCCTACATTTTCTATTTAAAGAAAGAAAAATTTATCATATCAGTCAAGATTTACCATTGCTATAAAATTCATATCATACATTTTTTTCACAAAAATATTTGCTTCAAAGCAACATATCAGTAATAGCTAGGTTAGATCATAGGCAAATATTAAATGTTTCCCCTATTCCTAGAATTTCAAATATACATTAGTTTTAGTTATTTATTGACTTCCCTGATAGCTCCATTGGTAAAGAATCTGCCTGCAATGCAGCAGACTCTTGTTCTATTCCTGGGTCTGGAAGATCCCCTAGAGAAGGGATATGTTACCTACTCCAGTAGTCTAAGGCTTCTCTTGTAGCTCATCTGGTAAAGAATCCATTTGCAATGCAGGAGAACTGGGTTCAATCCCTGCGTTGGGAAGATGGCTTGGAGAAGGGAAAGGATACCCCCTCTCCAGTATTCTGGCCTGGAGAATTCCATGGGTTGTACAATCCATGGGATCACAAAGAGTTGGACATGACTGAGTGACTTTCACTTTAGTTATTAATACAATTACCATCATCCCACACTTATTTAAGTATCTTGATCCTGATTTTTTTTGGAGCATGGTTGTTAATGAAACATATGATTAAGAACTATTAATGAGAAATACAGGTGTAAATACTACACATGAAGCTATTACAGTGGTTTGAAGTTCAAGTGAAAAAGGACATTCTAGGTTACATTAGAAGAACATTTTATGTATTTGCTTACAGATTTTTTTGTTATTTGGTATTGAAACTAATGATATTCTAAAAGCATTTTATTATAATATTATTCTTGATCTCTGTATTGATGCATAAACATCCAGAGAAATGGAACAGATATCCTTACTTGCATGGCAAAAATAAAACAAATAAAAATTTCACAGCTACCTTAACTTGATAACCTGAGAGAGACCTCTGAGATAGGGACATCTGGGATAAATCAGAAAACAGCTCAAAATCTAGGGTCTGCTATTTACTTTCTTAGTCAAGGAAGTGACTTTGTTACTTACTTAGAAACCTAGTAAAGTTACTCATGCTTCCTGATACTGGATTTCCTCCTCTGGTAAATTTTATATACACACACACACACACACACACACATATAAGTTGCTCAGTTGTGTCCGACTCTTCGCGACCCCATGGACTGTAGTCTGTCAGTCTCTTCTCTGCACGGAATTCTCCAGGCAAGAATACTGTAGTGGATAACCATTCCCTTCTCCAAGGGACCTTCCTGACCCAGGGATTGAACTCAGGTCTCCTGCATTGCAGGCAGATTCTTTACAGTCTGAGCCAGCAGGGAATCATATATATATATATATTTATATAAGAATCAACTCCAAAGGGTTTTATGCAGAACTGCTTGTATATGAATTTGTTCTTTGCCTTTTGGCTTTTTAGACTTTGTTATATGTGGCTTGGAGATTAGCAAGAAGAGTTATTGAAATTATTATGTAATATTTAATATCATAGAGTTAACCATAAAAAATCTGATTCTTTTAAGAGACTGAAGATGAGTGTCTGTGAGTCCAACTCAATGGACTCTTTCAATTCATCCAAGCATCTAGTTTAAGTGATTCATAAGCCTAAATATCTTTCTTAAAATATGAAGGAATTTCAATTCTATTTGAATCTTGAGATCATGGCCACTAAGAGAAAAGACTCCAGCAATAATTTTATTTTCTCATGCAGTTATTAACTATTGAGGCTTTTATTTCTAAGGTATTTTTAAAATTTTATCTGGTAACCTGATTTCCAACTGAGAGACTCCCCACCAGACTCAGTTTTCTCTGCTTACAATGGAGTACCTCTCACAGTGACAGCACAGTCCACATGTAGTTGGCTTTCACACATGCCTGATTATCTGTTAGGTATGATTGACTGCAGAATAGAATTTAATGTTCTGTTACAAAAGTTGAGTTCAAATCTACAGACTTGAGAATGAATTTCTGTATAAATTCTTTCAGTTCAGTTCTAAAACATTAAACTATGTATTATCAGCAATTTAAAATTTTAAAGTGAAGTATACAAAATCATGTGCTTTCTACAGAAATTTAACTACTTTCTACCCACCACCACTTACTCTTCCTCCCTGACTTAGAGACAATCATTTAAAAAATGTTTTCTCCATAAATTTTTAAAAATTTTCTTTTCCTTACATTTTAAAAATTATAAACAGTTATATACATAAAGCTGTCATGTATGGATGTGAGAGTTGGACTGTGAAGAAAGCTGAGTGCTGAAGAATTCATGCTTTTGAACTGTGGTATTGGAGAAGACTCTTGAGTCCCTTGGACTGCAAGGAGATCCAACCAGTCCATCCTAAAGGAGATCAGTCCTGGGTGTTCATTGGAAGGACTGATGTTGAAGCTGAAACTCCAATACTTTGGCCACCTCATGCAAAGAGATGACTTATTGGAAAAGACCCTGATGCTGGGAGGGATTGGGGATGACAGAGGATGAGATGGCTGGATGGCATCACCGACTTGATGGACATGAATTTGAGCAAACTCCAGGAGTTGGTGATGGACAGGGAGGCCTGGCGTGCTGTGATTCATAGGGTCACAAAGAGTCGGACATGACTGAGCGACTGAACTGACTGACTGAACATTTGAGTCCATTAAGTCCATTGAGTTTTAAGACTTATGCTATCACAAATAGTGATGCAATAAATATTCCTGAGGTTTTCACATTTTTTGCCAGTGTGTCTTAGATAGATTCCTAGAGTTATTGCTGGATCAAAAGGTAAATGTATGGTATTTTGCTAGATATTATTAAACTTCTCTCCTTGGGAATTTTACATTTTTTAGCTCTAATAGAAATATATAAGGGTGCCTGATTCTTCATTGATTTAACAACAGAACATGGTTTTAACTTGTGTGGTTTTTGTCAGTATAGTAGAGGAGAAGCAGTATCCCAGTGTAGTTTGAATTTTTATATCTCTTCTCAATGAGATTGAACATCTTTCCTTACAGTTGGAACATTTGCCTTTAGTTTTCTTTGGGTTCTCTGTTCAGTTTCTATTCACGAAAAAAATGGGACCATTAGTCTTTTTCCTTGTTTGTTTTAGGAGCTCTTTACATATTAAGAATATTAACACGTTAATTAATATTTTACCTTGTTCGTCATTTGTCTTTTTTATTTGCTCATGGTATCTTTTGCTATGCAAAAAGTATCTTTTATCTTCCATATTCAAGTTTATTCATATTTTCCTAGATTACTTCTGGACTTTGACAAGCAGGTAGTCAAATTTTCTGATTCCCAGAGTACAGAGGAATTTAACCATATTTATTCTAGTATAATGTGTTTTATTTATATAATATACTTCTTAAATTTATTCTCATTTATAGTATAAGGAAAGGATATAATTTTAATCTTTTTTTTCCATATGGCTATCCAGTTATTATAATTCCACTTACTAAAAAGTTTATTTTTCTTCTCAGACTTGAGATGTCACCTTTATTGTTTTCTATATTTTACATGTGTATATATACATAATTGGATTTTTTCCTGAATGTTTTATTCTATTCCATTTGTCTGTCTTTTTATGCAACACTGTTATGGAAATTCACAGTGTATTTTAATAAATGATAAAACTAGTCAGTCCCCCATTTTTTCCCAGTATCTATGTTTGTTTGTCTTTTCAAATGAACTTTACAGCTTAACTTGTCAAGTTCTAGAAAAGAAAAACATGATAGTTTTTATTGGCGGTATTGTATTAAGTTTTTAAATTACCTCAGGGGAAACTGATCTACTTATGATGTTGATTTTTCCTATTTAATTACAGGTTATATCTTTTCATTTGTTTGCATTTACTTTTGCAACATTTAAGGGTGTTTTATAGATTTCCTCAGAGAAAGGAATAGGCTAGATATTATTGTTATTATTATTTTGGGTGCTATAAATGTGATCTTTTTCATTAAATCTTCTATTTGATTATATTTATATATACAATGATATTGCTATTTATATGTTAAGTTTTTCACCTGCTACTTTGTTAAACTCCCTTCTTGTTCATGGCAATTTTTTTGGGGGGGATAATTTCAACTCATTTTTGCATGTGGTTACATATTTTAAATTATAGTAATAGGAAAATTACTTCAATTCAAAATTCAAAACTCCGGAAAACTTTTCAGAAATGCACAGTACATAAAGGACCTTTATGCTCAATGAGCCTAGCAGTAATACATCCAAGGTCATACCTTACAGTGAAGTCTCTGCTTAGCTGAACTATTTTCTAAATTCAGCGTAAGCAGGTTGTAAATCACTTTACCTTGAATAACCATTAAATTTCCTTTAAAGTATTATGCACATAGTTTTGTATATAGAATCCCACATGTAGCATATATCAAATCTTATTTTCTGTAAGTACATATTTTTATATGGCTCTCAATTAATCTTTCAATTTTCATGACATTCACTAGCCTGCCCAGCATTTTGTTAGTTGTAATAAACTCCTTAAATATTAAATTATGTTTTGCCTTTTCTCATAATCTTTAAATGGCTTCTCATCTTACTTAGAGCAAAATCAAAGTTCTTTCAAGGGCCTACAAAGCCCTAAAGGATCTGTGTCCCAATCATCTCCCTCCACCACCTCTGTAACCCCATATTCTACCACTTTCTCTCATTTTCTCCATCTTGCCTCATGGACATTTCACTTGAAATATTTCTTCTATTACAAATGGCTCGTCCCTTCACCTCCTTAAGGTATCTGATCAACTAGATCAGAGTGATCAATAACCCCGTTCTTGACCGCTCTTTTCAAGCAGCCTCCATCCTGTTGATGCGTCATTGGCCCCATTTTTACCCCTCCCTGCTTCTATTACTCTTGACTCTCCAGCTCTCTCTCTCAGTGGGTGAGGTCACCTACACTGTTCTTTGAGTCCAGGCGCTGTAATATGACTCTCTTTAGCCAGTAGAATGAATTAGAAGTGACAATGTGCCAGTTTTGAGTCTAGGTCTCAGGAAGCCTTGGCTGTCTGCACTTGTTCCTCACATGCCTTCCAACACCTTGAGAACCTGCTAGGACTGGTCTGCGTAGCTTGAGAAACACATGGGTTAGAGCTGAGTTGGCTCAATCATCTCAGCTGAGGTCAACCTTGATCATCCTGCAGCCAGCCAACCCCAGCAGAGGTCGGCATAGTTGACACATGTGCAACTAACACCTATTGTTGAATGTGGCAATATTATGGTAATAGTTAACTAACCAACCAGAGAAGGCGATGGCACCCCACTTCAGTACTCTCGCCTGGAAAATCCCATGGAGGAAGGAGCCTGGTGGGGTGCAGTCCATGAGGTCGCGAAGAGTAGGACATGACTGGGCGACTTCACTTTCACTTTTCACTTTCATGCATTGGAGAAGGAAATGGCAACCCACTCCAGTGTTCTTGCCTGGAGAATCTCAGGGACGGGGAAGCCTGGTGGGCTGCCATCTATGGGGTCGCACAGAGTCGGACACGACTGAAGCGACTTAGCAGCAGCAGCAGTTAACTAACAGACACAGCATTGCAACTTCATTTTTACTACACAGCATTGAGCTTTATTTAGCACTTCTCACCGTCCACACTAATATATGTATTTTACTTGGGCAGGTAGTGTTTTTGACTTTGTTGTTGTTCAGTCACTAAGTCACGTCTGACCCTTTGCAATCCCATGGATTGTAGCACGCCAGGCTTCCCTGTCCTTCACTATTTAATATTAATTTCCAGAAGGCATAAATGAATTTTTCTGGCATAAAGTAAGTTCTCCATAAACATTTGTTATATGGATAAATTCACAAAACTTATTTTCACGTTTTACCAACATGCATTGATTGTTTTAGGCACTTGAATGGCATTGCTAATAGAATTTTTCAAACTAGTTATTTTCTCTCACATACTTGTACTGGGGATTTAAATTAAATGTACATAGCTGTCTCTCAGTTCTCCCTAGAATTTCATACACTATTCTTTGAAAGTATTCTGACTGCAACTGGTTGTTACTCATTACATAACTTTCTTCATTATTCTTATTTTCTCTGGACTTTTGACTGCCTTTAAATAGCAGGAATCAAAACGTTCAGGAGTCCAAGGATAATGCCCACTTGAAAACTCTCCTCCCCTCTTTTGAAGGTCTAAATGATTGAAGATATTGAGCAATAAATATTACTAAACAAATTTACTCAGATTTCAGGTATTTCTGGAAAATATTTCAAAGAGCCTATTTTTATTTTTAAACATTGCTGAGGATGAGTAAGTTTAAGGGGAAAAAAATTAGTTGATTGAAATGAAATTAAAAACATAGACCCACTTTGACTAAAAATCTGATTTTGAATGTATTAATAAGTTTCCAGCTTGGCTCGTAGGTGCTAGAATGTGCCATTATTTGCCACTTTAACTGTTTGGAAGTACGATATCCAAGAAGGGCTCTGAAAACAGATGTCATCATATATACCATCCTGCCAACAGTGGAAATTCTGTAAATTTTATTTCAGTCTTAATCTACCCAGAAACTGAGAGCAAGGAAAGCAATGTAGCCTGTGGTACCTAAACCAAGGGTCCTCAACCTCCAGGATTTAATACCTGATGATCTGAGGTGGAGTTGATGTAATAATGCTAGTAATAGAAATAAAATGCATGCCAAAAAGTTTTGGGACTGCTGAACTATACCAAAGGTTGGTTATCTATCTACTGCTTCCGTTTGAGTAGTATAATTTGGTAATTTATAAGTTATGGAAAATTCTTACCATGACAGCAATTAGAAGACAAATGTTTATTTCTGTTGACTTTTATTTGCTTGAGATTATTTCAGAAGTTTGTCAAATATTCAAGCTCATCTTTAAAAACTTAACTTCTTATATTTTTATTATTTATCCCATATTAAACAATTTACTGAAGCAATAATCATAAATAGTCAGTTCCATTGGTATTTTTGAGTAGCTCCCATCCCATAGGTGCTAAAGACAGAATTTTCCTCTCATTTACCTGTGTTCTTGAGATGAAGACTCCATGGCCTAATGAAAAGAATTGAAGGACATATTTAAGTTTTTCCATTTTGAAGAGCAAGTTCAATAAGTTAAATTGTTTTGTCAGTAGTTGAAGTATTGCATAAATTATTTGGAAGTTTGTCTTATCTTGATTCTCAAAGTATCACTATTTTTCTTTCTTGATGAACTTTTAAAAATATTTGAAATTAAATCCTATTTCTATGTGAACATTGTTTTGACATAATTTTAATAGCACCATCTGTAATAGTAGCCCATCTGTGGAAAAAATAAATAAATGGGCTTATTTTGTTCTCCATTCCAATGGTTGTCAACGATTTTTCTTAAAAAGAAAAACTGTTCTAAAATAGTCTACACGTGATTGAAATGGAAACTAAAACAATTGTAAAAGTTATTGTGGTCACAATGATTTTTACTTTTTCTTGTAGCATGCAGATAATTGAAACATGGATATTATTTTAATTCAAATTGCTTTGCCTTAATTTCTGTGTGTGTGTGACCACGTGTGAATGCACACACACACAGGTCATTATGAGGTAATTTGTAATTATATTGGAAACAACACTTTGTGAAACTTTTCATCTGTTGAAGTTTTTCTCTCTTCTCTTTTGCCTTAATTTCGTTTTTCTAAATATTTAATTCCCATAGCTAGGAGATTTGGATTTCCCTCCATTTATCAAACTTCCAAATATAGTGTAAAATTTAACCACAACCACAATAATTGTAAGAACTCTGAAATAATTTCTATAAAGTGATAACTTTGGCATGGATCTCATTTATTTTCCCTAGTCACTCCAGGAAAACATGGACGTGCACACATGCGCCAGCATCATTTCATCCTCATGTTGTCGATCACTTTTTTGTGTTTGCCGTCCTCACTCTTCCAGTATAGGAACAAGGCAGAATGCATAATAGTCAAAAGATGAATGTTAAGTAGCCCTTCCTCCTGCCTTTCCAGCAAATTCAATGGAAAAGCTTTTCACAACAAAACAGACCAGCTTTACCTCCATAAGACCACGCTTTTTCAGTAATGCGCCTTGTTCTGCTGCTGTTCTGCCACAAGATGAAAGAATACGAGAGTTCTGTGCTCCAACTTTCCGGGAAAGGTTTTGATGGAAGGTAAGCGCTAGTCCTTCTAGAATGACATTTATTGCAGGTAACAATCCCAAGGACAAAGGGTTATGATTATATAAAAGAAAGGAGTCCTTTTCTTTCATCTTAGAGCAACCAGTTCTGCCGCATCTACTCATCTGAATTCTCTTATTTGTAGGAGAAATGGGCAATTAGTGTGGGCAAAGTTATTACTGTGCAATGAATGGAGAAGCATGCTGACCCAGCTGCTTCCTCTTGTTGGCGTTCTCTTCTCCCAGTGAGTTTTTAGAATGCAGCCTTGGTGCAGACTTAACAATACCATGAAAGATTACACTTCTCCACGCTCTGTGGAGTGCTCTCCAAATGAACCTGGAAGCTTTCCCAGCTTTGGTGCTGCTGGATTTAGCCACTGTTTTTCTTTTTACATACAGAAAGGTAAACAAAGACTTATTGGAGGATGGCATAGGGAAAGCTTGAACAAAGAGCAAATAAGTAAAGAAATGATGGACCAAAGATGGTTTTGTCAGAATTTTGAAATAAAAATTCTGGTTATCTGAGTTCAGATAAAAGATTAAAAGTAGTTTAGGGTGATTTGGTTGTGTAGCATCTTTGCTCACTAGTTACTAAGAACACTTTGAACAAAAGGGCTAGTGTGTTATTTGCTCAGTTGTGTTCGATTCCTTATGATCCCATCGGTCTCCTTTGTTCGTGTCCATGGAATTCTCTAGGCAAGAATACTGGAGTGGATTGCCATTCCCTTCTCCAAGGGATCTTCCCAACCCAGGGGTCAAACCCAGAAATCCTGCACTGCAAGCAGCTTCTTTACTGTCTGAGCTACAAGGGAAGCCCAATGAAAGTGTAACCTTACCAAATAGAGAAGAACTGGTCTTGTTAAGATTAGTGTACTAATGCTTGCTGCTTACTGAGGTATATGGTCCAAACACTGTTTAAACTCATTTAATTCTCATAACAATCCTATGAGAAAACCGAGATAGAGCAGGAGAAATAACTTGCCCAAATTCACAGGTTAATATGGAGTGGAGCAAGGTGTTGGACTCAGGCCGTCTGATTCCTATCCTGCGTTCCTAACCACGTCCTTCTACTGCTGATCATTACGCTGTATCTTTGGAAACATTGGCTTTAGCCTTGGAAAAGCTGGACTTAAACCCTAGCTCTGATACTTACTGGTTGTATGTGCTTGGAAGATGTTTAACTTCCATAAAATAGAATTTATTCATCTGTAAATTTAAATTATAAGGTCAAATTCACTGTGTTCAGTAAGAATGAATATAATATGCCTGACATTGCTGGATAAAAACTGATAAATTGAAAAACAGTCTCTTCCCTTAAACTGTACATCTTTTTATATTAAATAGACTTGTCTCTAAATTTCTCTTGGAACTCAGGGCTTTGTTCATTTCATATCTATGCTTATTTACCTACTCTTCACCTATCCATAACTCATCCATTTGTGGGGAAAGACCTAAAGCATTCTCATATTTGCTGGAAATATTCTGTGAGTTTGGCTCTATTTAGCAGTAGAATTGCAGGAACAGCAAATCTGGAAGTTACATTGAAGGACAAATGCTCTGTTTTTGGTCTGGTAGTACTTAGTTTATACAGTCAGAGAACGAAAGCTTTGCATAGCTACATGTATCATATAAATTGCTTCAATTTTACAAGAATCTGTGTCAAAACCGTTTCTTCTTGTTAGACGGAAAAGATATTTTTGGTTGGATAGTTGTTTTGTAAAACTGTGTTGATACTAATAAGTTTTTGAAATACATTGGCTTGAACAAATATTGATAGAGTGACTTTCCACATACCTGAACTGCCATGAACCCTACCACCCTTGATAATGGTAGGTAACTTTGATTTCTTTCCCTAAATTATTTGTGTGCTTCAAATTTGTATCAGGTCAAATATTCAGGATCTACTTCAGTAAGAAAAGTGAGAAAGGATATCTATCTATCATCTAGATGTTTATAAACTGCTTCCTTGACACCATACCTTAATTTACCTCCCAGTTCATTGATTTCCTTCAGAAATACTTTTTTCAAGTTATTTCTGACACTTTCTCTTTTTAACCTACTTATCTCACTGTCATTTCTAGTGTTTCATAAAGAAGTGTTCTTCACAAGATTGCTATTGACAGTTACATCTAATTGACACATGCCTTTCCTCAATCTACTCCCATTATCATCCTTAAAACATTTTCCTCTCTTGGCTTTTATGATATCATTCCATTCTCTTTTCTTCCCCATCTATGACTCTCTTCCTCTGTCTGAAATAGAGATGTTAGAGTCCATTGGTGAATTACCCTTCTTCAGAGAAACAGAACATATTTCTGAATCTATCTCTGTATCTATCTATCATCTATCATATATTTATCAAAAAGTTATTGGAAGTTGTAACGGTCACATCAGACCAGGTGTGGTCATTATAGTGTGCAATCTCTGAACCTTTGTTGAGATCTTTTGTAATTATTTTTTTATTGCAATTTTAAAATTCTTTACAAATCTAGCAAAATTTTGTAAAATTATCTTTCATTACTAGTGAGATAAAACATTTTTCACATTAAAAAAATAAACAAACAGACAAGGTTATTGGTTCAAGTGATTATGGAGAAATTGAAAAGTCCCATGGTTCACCATCTACAATCTGGAGACCCAAGAAGACCAGTGGTATAGTTTGAAGGCTTGAGAACCAGAGAGTCAGTGGTGTAGATTCCAGTCTGAGCCAGAAGGCCTCAGAAGAGTTAATGGCAGGAGATGCCCCAGCTAAATAGTCAGACAGTGGGAGAAGGCAAATACACCCTTCTTCTTCTTTTTTTGTTCTGTTCAGGCCCTCAGTGGATGGGGAAGGACAATGTACTTAGTCTACCAATTCAAATGCTAATCTCTTCTGAAAACTGCTTCACAATCACACCCAGAAATAATGTTTAACCAGGTATCTGAGCATCCCATGATTCAGTCACCATGTTGATCTATAATATGAGCTATCACACTTGAAGATAAATCTTAATTTGCTTGATTACATTAGTAATGCTCAAAATTCTCCAAGCCAGGCTTCAGCAATATGTGAACCGTGAACTTCCTGATGTTCAAGCTGGTTTTAGAAAAGGCAGAGGAACCAGAGATCAAATTGCCAACATCCACTGGATCATGGAAAAAGCAAGAGAGTTCCAGAAAAACATCTATTTCTGCTTTATTGACTATGCCAAAGCCTTTGACTGTGTGGATCACAATAAACTGTGGAAAATTATGAAAGAGACGGGAATACCAGACCACCTGATCTGCCTCTTGAGAAATTTGTATGCAGGTCAGGAAGCAACAGTTAGAACTGGACATGGGAACAACAGACTGGTTCCAAATAGGAAAAGGAGTTCGTTAAGGCTGTATATTGTCACCCTGTTTATTTAACTTATATGCAGAGTACATCATGAGAAACGCTGGACTGGAAGAAACACAAGCTGGAATCAAGATTGCTGGGAGAAATATCAATCACCTCAGACATGCAGATGACACCACCCTTATGGCAGAAAGTGAAGAGGAACTCAAAAGCCTCTTGATGAAAGTGAAAAAGGAGAGTGAAAAAGTTGCCTTAAAGCTCAACATTCAGAAAACGAAGATCATGGCATCTGGTCCCACCGCTTCATGGGAAATAGATGGGGAAACAGTGGAAACAGTGTCAGACTTTATTTTTCTGGGCTCCAAAATCACTACAGATGGTGACTGCAGCCATGAAATTAAAAGACACTTACTCCTTGGAAGGAAAGTTATGACCAACCTAGATAGCATAATCAAAAGCAGAGACATTACTTTGCCAACAAAGTTTTGTCTAGTCAAGGCTATGGTTTTTCCTGTGGTCATGTAGGGATGTGAGAGTTGGACTGTGAAGAAGGCTGAGTGCCGAAGAATTGATGCTTTTGAACTGTGGTGTTGGAGAAGACTCTTGAGAGTCCCTTGGACTGCAAGGAGATCCAACCAGTCCATTCTGAAGGAGATCAGCCCTGGGATTTCTTTGGAAGGAATGATGCTAAAGCTGAAACTCCAGTACTTTGGCCCTTCATGCAAAGAGTTGACTCATTGGAAAGGACTCTGATGCCAGGAGGGATTGGGGGCAGGAGGAGAAGGGGATGACAGATGAGATGAGCTGGATGGCATCACTGACTTGATGGACATGAGTCTGAGTGAACTCCAGGAGTTGGTGATGGACAGGGAGGCCTGGCATGCTGCGATTCATGGGGTCCCAAAGAGTCGGACATGACTGAGTGACTGATCTGATCTGATCTGATTTTCTCCTCAACCAATTTATCCAATCTCATGCCTTTACAAATGACCTAATTCTAACAACTACCAAGTTTATATCTTCATTTCAATCTCCTCCCCAGAATTAGTTTTTCAACTGGCTACTTAATGTCTCTATTTTGATAAACCTGGACATTCTAAACATTAGTTAAGTTCAGTTCAGTGAGGAGGTGGTGGTGCTGGATATTGCCCTTTCTCATCCTCAGGATATTGCCCTTTCTCATCCGGACTCTTGCATTAGTTTCCTACTTGGAATCTTTGCTTCTAATTTTGCCTTCCTCCAATCTATTATACATATACAAGTTAGAGTGATCTTTCAAGAATATAAAGATTAGTATTTTTTAAAAAATTTTAAAACAATTTTATTGGAGTATAGCTGATTTACAATGCTGTGTTTTTTTCAGGTGTACAGCAAAGTGATTCACTTATACATGTACATATATTCATTGTGTTTCAGATTCTTTTCTCAAATAGGTTATCATAGAATATTGAGTAGAGTTCCTTGTGTTGTACAGTAGGCCCTTGTTGGTTATCAACCTTATATATAATAGTTATATATAATATATAATAAAATATAATATAATAAAATATAATATAATATGAGTTATCAACTTATATATAATAGTGTGCATTTGTTAATCCCAAGCTCCTGATTTATCCCTCCCCCCATCACATTTCCCCTTTGGTATCCATGTTTGTTTTCTGTATCTGTAAATTTGCTTCTGTCTTGTAAATAAGTTTATTTGTATCATTTTTACAAATTAGATTTCACATTTGACTGATACGATATTTGTCTTTGTTTGACTTACTTTACTTATTATGATAATCTCTAGGTCCATCCATTTGCTGCAAATGGCATTATTTTGTTCTTTTTTATGGTTGAGTAATATTTCAAGAAGATAAAGATGATTCTGACATCCCATGGTTTGAACACTTCAGTGACTCTTGCACTTAGGATCCTCTGTGGTGTGGTATCTGTTTATCTTCCAGCCTCATCTGGTTCTGCTCTCTCCCTGCTGTACTTCAGTCACTGTAGCTTTATTTCATATCCCTGAATACACCAGCATTGTCTTTCTTTTCCAAATATCTCAGTACAAACATGTCTCTCTGTCAGCTTTCTTTTGCGCTATTGCTATGATTGGTTCTTTTCCTTTAGTGGGCCACTTTTTATGTTACTGTATTAGATAGGACCTCCCTGTATTATCAGAATTGACTTTTTAAAATTCTCTAGCATAGCCACTTATCAATTTATTCCATAGCAATGAATATAATTTATATTTAAATATCTATTTGTTTGATTACTTGTATTCTCCATGTCATCACTAGATTATATACTTCATTAGTATAGAGATTATTCGTTGTTTCATATATTATAAACTCGGGGTCTCAAAGAGTGCCTTGACATGATAGGCACTTGATAACTATTTTCTAAATAAATATATAAGCTAAATGGAATGGAAAATTGCTTTGAGATATGGATATGAATAAGCATTTCTTATAGCAGAGCAAAATAAAGAATAACTACAGTTGTAGAGTTTGGCACATGGCTTATGAGCTCCCTGGGTTTGCATTTATTGAAACCTCTATGAACTTCAGCCCAAGTACAATATGAAGTCCATAAAGCAGCAGTAAAAAAGGAAACACCATGAGTACTGTTCATAGTCTCTGCTTTCCCAAATGATTCCCAGTATGATTCTCAGTATTATTTTAAATGCAGAAAAAGATGTCCACAACAAATGAGAGCTATCCAGTCCTCCTTTGATGTAGTTGATGGGAAGATTAATAAACCATAACACTTGAGAAAATAAAAGTAGAGGGTAGACTCAGATGCCTTTAATGGGAGACATCTTCCTTATTCTCTTAATTTATTGTGTGTGAAATAAAACATATTAAGGAAATATCAATCCCTATCATTCTTAGTAATCATTCATATATTGGACCAATACTTACATACTTGAGCAGAATCATGGTATACTATGTCAAACTTGGATTCTTTTCCTATTTGATATCAGTATTTTGTAAATTTAAAGCCTCAATTCTGGGTTCTACTTCCAGTGGGGAGGAATACCAGGGGTTTGAAATAGCCTCTGAAATAACTAAAAAATACACAAAAGTAGTTTTAAAGATACTGAACATCAGGCAATAAAGGACAATGAAATCTGGGAGATTGTAAACAAAATGAGCTTGAGCATTGCCCCAGTGTTTTGCCTGGAGAAAGCTCTAAGACTGAGAGAGAGAAAACCCAGACAGAATCCAGTGGTCTCTTTTAACTGAGAAGAAAGGGTTGTGAGTTCATGGAGGCCAGTGGGGCTTGAGTTGACACAGAAAAGCAGCAGAAAAGAGAGAGAGCTGCCCATAGAGAGAGCTGCAGAACTTCCCAAATCTTCCTTTAGGTATACATTAAGTACATGGGCTTCCCAGCTGGTGCTAGTGGTGAAGAATTCACCTGCCTACACAGGAGAATGAAGAGAAGTTGGTTCAGTCTCTGGGTCAGGAAGATCCCCTGGAGGAGGGCATGGCAACTTACTCTAGTATTCATGGGGTCGCAAAGAGTCACACAGGACTCTGTCTGACTGAGCAAATAACACTTTCACTTTCACTGAGATGAAAGCCTTGTGAGTACTTTTCTTGATGTTCTATGAATTAAGAGGTTTACCACTCTGGCTGATGTAAATAGAAATGATTCTCAGTCCTAGTTAAAGTATTGCTTTCTCTAATGCTTTAAGGTTATTCTTCCTCTGGTTTCAGGTAGTTCCTTCACATGCATATTCTTAATCACGCTAAGTCACTTCAGTCGTGTCCATCTCTGCAACCCCATGGACTGTACCCTCCAGGCTCCTCTCTCCATGGGATTCTCCAGGCAAGAATACTGGAGTGGGTAGCCATTTCCTTCTCCAGAGAATCTCTCTGACCCAGGGATTGAATGTGGGTCTCCTGCATTTAAGGCAGATTCTTTACCATCTGAGCCACGAGGGAAGCCCCTTCATAGCAGTAGTAGAGAAAATTCATCATGGATTGAATACTGCTCTAGTCCTTCCTGACAAAGTTTAGAAGGAAGAGCCAAAATAATCATATTGTTTTAATGAAACTTATCTCTATTCTAGAGTAAAGGTAAAAAGTATTTGTGGAAAGCAAAAATATCCAACAATATTATGAAGTAAAATTCATAATATTGGCATACAGTAAAAAATTACCAGGCATGCCACAGAAGCAGAAAATATGATCAATATTGAGGAAAACTTAAAAATCAACTAAAACAACCCTAAAATGACACACATGGCAAAATTAGTAAATGAGAATGTTGAAACAGTTATTGTGATTGTAATCTATGTGTTCAAGAAGCTGGAGAAAGATTGAGCATATTAAGTAGCGACATGAAGCAAATATATATCTTCATATCAAACTTCTTAAGGTGAAAATTATTATGATTTCCAGATGATAAATACACTGGATGAGATTAACAGTAAATTAGACAGCAGAGAATTACAGATAGAGTAATGAGAATTTTCCAAATGAAATAGATGAAAAGAATGATAAAATGAAAAACACCAGAGAGCTGTGAGAAAACTTCAGCTGAATGCATGTAAAATGGAGTCCCCAGAGGAGCAGGAAGTAAACAAATAGCATAAGGAAGTATTTCTAAAATTACAGAAATAGATTAAAAGTAAAAGGAATATATGCCATGGTAATAGTAATCAAAATAAATCTGTGGCTATATTGATATCACAGTAGATTTCAACTATCTGTATTCAGTATTCAGAGTATCAGCAATAGAATCATAATGATAAGGGGGAGAAATTTATTAAGAGGACTTAGAAGTCTTATTTATACATTTAATAATAGGACCTCAACATACATCAAGTAAAATCTGAAAGAACTGCAGAGGAAAAAATAAAGAAATCCATAAATCCACAGTTTCATTTGAATATTTCAACATCTGCTCTCAATATTAATAGCACAAGTAGATGGAAAACCAGTAGGTCATAGAGAATTTTAACACTCTCAATCAATTTGAACTAGATTACATTTATATAATATTTCCTCAAATAAGACTAAAGTGCACAATTTTTAAAATGCACACTGAAGTCAGTCAGGAACAAGACAAGGGTGCCCACTTTCACCACTACTATTCAACATAGTTTTGGAAGTTTTGGCCACAGCAATCAGAGCAGAAAAAGAAATAAAAGGAATCCAAATTGGAAAAGAAGAAGTAAAACTCTCACTGTTTGCAGATGACATGATCCTCTACATAGAAAACACTAAAGACTACACCAGAGAATTACTAGAGATAATCAATGAATATAGTAAAGTTGCAGGATATAAAATCAACACACAGAAATCCCTTGCATTCCTATACACTAATAATGAGAAAATAGAAAGAGAAATTAAGGAAACAATTCCATTCACCACTGCAACGAAAAGAATAAAATACTTAGGAATATATCTACCTAAAGAAACTAAATACCTATATATATAAAACTATAAAACACTGGGGAAAGAAATCAAAGAGGACCCTAATAGATGGAGAAATATACCGTGTTCATGGATCGGAAGACTCAATATAGTGAAAATGAGTATACTACCCAAAGCAATTTATAGATTCAATGCAATCCCTATAAAGCTACCAACAGTATTTTTCACAGAGCTAGAACAAATAATTTCACAATTTGTATGGAAATACAAAAAACCTCTAATAGACAGAGCAATCTTGAGAAAGAAGAATGGAACTGGAGGAATCAACCCGCCTGACTTCAGAATCTACTACAAAGCCACAGTCATCAAGACAGTATGGTACTGGCACAAAGACAGAAATATAGATCAATGGGACAAAATAGAAAGCCCAGAGATAAATCCATGCACCTATGGACACCTTATCTTTGACAAAAGAGGCAAGAATATACAATGGACTAAAGACAATCTCTTTAATAAGTGGTGCTGGGAAAACTGGTCAACCACTTGTAAAAGAATGAAACTGGAACACTTTCTAACACCATACACAAAAATAAACTCAAAATGGACTAAAGATCTAAACATAAGACCAGAAACTATAAAACTCTTAGAGGAGAACATAGGCAAAACACTCTCTGACACACATCATAGCAGGATCCTCTATGACCCACCTTCAAGAATATTGGAAATAAAAGCAAAAACAAACAAATGGGATCTAATTAAAATTAAAAGCTTCTGCACAACAAAGGAAACTATAAGCAAGGTGAAAAGACAGCCTTCCGACTGGGAGAAAATAATAGCAAATGAAGCAACTGACAAACAACTAATCTCAAAAATATACAAACAACTCCTGCAGCTCAATTCCAGAAAAATAAACGATCCAATCAAAAAATGGGCCAAAGAACTAAATAGATATTTCTCCAAAGAAGACATACAGATGGCTAACAAACACATGAAAAGATGCTCAACATCACTCATTATCAGAGAAATGCAAATCAAAACCACAATGCAAAACAAAACCATTTCACGCCAGTCAGAATGACTGTGATCCAAAAGTCTACAAGCAATAAGTGCTGGAGAGGGTGTGGAGAAAAGGGAACCCTCTTACACTGTTGGTGGGAATGCAAACTAGTACAGCCACTATGGAGAACAGTGTGGAGATTCCTTAAAAAACTAGAAATAGAACTGCCATACAACCCAGCAATCCCACTGCTGGGCATACACACCGAGGAAACCAGAATTGAGAGACACGTGTACCCCAATGTTCATCGCAGCACTGTTTATAATAGCCAGGACATGGAAGCAACCTAGATGTCCATCAGCAGATGAATGGATAAGAAAGCTGTGGTACATATACACAATGGAGTATTACTCAGCCATTAAAAAGAATACATTTGAATCAGTTCTAAGGAGATGGATGAAACTGGAGCCTATTATACAGAGTGAAGTAAGCCAGAAAGAAAAACACCAATACAGTATACTAATGCATATATATGGAATTTAGAAAGATGGTAATGATAACCTTGTATGTGAGACAGCAAAAGAGACACAGATGTATAGAACAGTCTTATGGACTCTGTGGGAGGTGGAGAGGGGGGGATGATTTGGGAGAATGGCATTGAAACATGTATACTATCATATAAGAAACGAATCACCAGTCCAGGTTCAATGCATGATACAAGATGCTTGGGGCTGGTGCACTGGGACGACCCAGAGGGATGGTACGGGGAGGGTGGAGGGAGGCGGGTTCGGGATGGGGAACATGTGTATACCTGTGGCAGATTCATGTTGATGTGTGGCAAAACCAATACAATATTGTAAAGTACTCAACCTCCAATTAAAATAAATAAATTTATATTAAAAAAATAAAATGCACACTGAAATTAAACAAGATGAATCATATTCTGGAACATAAAATGAATCTCAATAAAGTTTCAAAGATTCAATTCATAGAATGCATGTTCTCTGAGCAAAATGGAATTAAACTAGAAGCCTTAATAATGAAAAAAGAACCACTGGAATTTTAAAGGTCTTCTAAATAACCCATAGGACAGAGAATTCAAAAAGGAAGTTAGGAAGTATTTTGAAGTGAATGAAAATGAGAATACAACATATTAAAATGTGACTGATGCAGCTAAAACAGTCCTTGGAGGGAAATTTATAACACCACAGTTCTGCATTAGAAAAAAAAGTCTCAAACTGATGACCTCATTTCCTAACTTTAAGACATTAGAGACAGAAGAGTAATCCCAAAGTAAGCAAAAGAAAGGAATTGATACAGGTCAGGGAAGAAATCAATGAAATGAAAAACAGAAAATCAATAGAGAAAATTAATAAAAATAAAGACCGATTTTTAAGAAAATAAATAAAATTGCAGGAACGTTTCCCTTTCTAATCCATGTACTTTTGTGTGTGTTTTTTGAATATTAGAATAAAGGACCTTCTTGATACTCTGCCCAATGCTCCATAAAATGCAATGCTTTCTCATTTGGTTGGCAGGAATGGGCATTGTTTTCAGCCCTGTGTGTCAGGTAATCCTTCTGGGTAGTTTTATTCCCTGACGTCTGATATTTTCCTCACGTATATGCAATGTTCAGCGCTATGTTGCATACTCAAGAGGGGTCTTCAGCAGATTTAAGAGTTCTTTCTTTGTGTGTCCCTCTGTTCTTCAGGATTCTGTTTAGTAAACTCTAGTTGCCTTGCTTTACCTGGCCTCTTAACGCCATCTCTTTTGATTCAAATGCTCTGCCTAGGTTCCCCTTCCTGTGTCAGTGGCCTAGAAACTTGTTAGGGCAGTTTTTTGGGGCAATTTTAGGGCTCACCTCATTTGCATTTCTCAGAGATCACTGTCCTTTCTTGCCATTGTTCAATGACTTGAAGACTTTTGTTTAACATATTTCATTCTGTTTTTGATTGCTTCAGTAGTAGCGTTAAGTCTCTATCGGCTTCCCCTGTGGCTCAGCTGGTAAAGAACCCACTTGCCAATGTAGAAGATGCAAAAGCTGCAGGTTTGATTTCTGGCTTGGGAAGATCCTCTGGAGAAGGAAATGACAACCCATTCCAGTATTCTTGCCTGAAAAATTCCATGGACAGAGGAGCCTGGTGACTACAATCCCTGGGGTCCCAGAGTCGGACATGACTGAGCACACACATAACTCCATTTTGGGTAGTAGAAGAACCTTTATACACACACACACACACACACACACACGGATTTGTTTGTCATGTTATTTACTGCTTTCTCTTTGTACTTCTTTTCTGTGCCCTAATTTGTTTCGTCTTTTTTTATCATTTGAATTTTTAACTGTCATTCCGCTATCTCCTAAATTGGGTTGCAATTTTTAATCCTACATTTTTAATTTTGGTGACTGCATTAACAATGGCAGTTAAAAAAGTATTTGCAACAGAACAATCATAAGACTTAGAATTACAATCATTATAAATCCATAGTTTTCTTCAGAAAGAGGAAACAATATAGTTACTTGGAATTAATTTTATACCCTGAGACAACAATTTATAGAGTGCTTTAGATATTCAGTATTAGATTATAACTAGAAGATACTAAAAAAAAAAAAAAACATTGAAATCAACCAATGTAGCATTGGGAGAGTGTTCAGAATAGAAGAATATTATTGGTCTTTCAAATTCTCACAATTTGTATTTGCTGTTGCTTAAAGATTGTAGCCCTATAATGAAAAGGACATCTTTTTTGGGTGTTAGTTCTAAAAGGTCTTGTAGGTCTTCATAGAACCATTCAACTTCAGCTTCTTCAGCATTACTGATTGGGGCATAGACTTGGATTACTATGATATTGAATGGTTTGCCTTGGAAACGAACAGAGATCACTCTGTCGTTTTTGAGATTGCATCCAAGTACTGCATTTCGGACTCTTTTGTTGACCATGATGGCTACTCCATTTCTTCTGAGGGATTCCTGCCCGCAGTAGTAGATATAATGGTCATCTGAGTTAAATTCACCCATTCCAGTCCATTTTAGTTCACTGATTCCTAGAATGTCGACGTTCACTCTTGCCATCTCGTGTTTGACCACTTCCAATTTGCCTTGATTCATGGACCTGACATTCCAGGTTCCTATGCAGTATTGCTCTTTACAGCATCGGACCTTGCTTCTATCACCAGTCACATCCACAACTGGATACTGTTTTTTCTTTGGCTCCATCACTTCATTCTTTCTTATGGCAGAAAGTGAAGAGGAACTAAAAAGCCCCTTGATGAAGGTGAAAGAGGAGAGTGAAAAAGTTGGCTTAAAACTCAACGTTCAGAAAACGAAGATCATGGCATCTGGTCCCATCACTTCATGGGAAATAGATGGGGAAACAGTATCAGACTTTATTTTTGGGGGCTCCAAAATCACTGCAGATGGTGATTGCAGCCATGAAATTAAAAGACGCTTACTTCTTGGAAGAAAAGTTATGACCAACCTAGATAGCATATTCAAAAGCAGAGACATTACTTTGCCAACAAAGGTCCATCTTGTCAAGGCTATGGTTTTTCCAGTGGCCATATATGGATGTGAGAGTTGGACTGTGAAGAAAGCTGAGTGCTGAAGAATTGATGCTTTTGAACTGTGGTGTTGGAGAAGACTTTTGAGAGTCCCTTGGACTGCAAGGAGATCCAACCAGTCCATTCTGAAGGAGATCAGCCCTGGGATTTCTTTGGAAGGAATGATGCTAAAGCTGAAACTCCAGTACTTTGGCCACCTCATGCGAAGAGTTGACTCATTGGAAAGACTCTGATGCTGGGAGGGATTGGGGGCAGGAGGAGAAGGGGCGACAGAGGATGAGATGACTGAATGGCATCACTGGCTCGATGGATGTGAGTCTGAGTGAACTCCTGGAGTTGGTGATGGACAGGGAGGCCTGGCATGCTGCGATTCATGGGGTCGCAAAGAGTCAGACACGACTGAGTGACTGAACTGAACTGAACTGAAAGATTGCAGCCAACTAAATTTGATATAGAAATAATTTAAGGCAACGAATGATCTATAATAAGTTGTCAGTGCTCTTTATTCAAAGACGGCTGGACATATGGTTGAAAAAGTTAGATTTATTGTTTGTTTCTGCAAAAGAAAATGCATACCATTGAGAACTCTGAGTCATCTTAGGAGAAGAGTTTTAGAAATAGTTTTTTAAAGGGCTTAGGTCTATCAGTTTTAGTAGGACTGAGGAAGCAGACTTTGCTCTGAACTGGATGCTGTTAGAGTGTGGGAGTAATTCTATCCTAATAAATCTTATCTAAAAAGAGGAAAGACTACACTGAGACTAAATTGTAGTCATTTTTATCAGCCAAGATAGGGGGATATTTAGATTTTTGTGGTTTGGATAATGTTAATATCTTTGTTTGTATTCAGACGTGATTATGGTCTTGTCCTTGTTTTGATCCATTAGAGTCACAGTTGGCCTTGTGTGACATTGACGTTCTCTGAAAATGACATCTCATAAAAGAGCACCAAACAAACCTAGACAGTGTATTGAAAAGCATCACTTTGCTGACAAAGGTCCATATAGTCAAAGCTATGGTTTTTCCAATAGTCATGTATAGATGTAACAGTCTGACCATAAAGAAGGCTGAACTCTGAAGAACTGATCTTTTTGAATTATGGTGCTTGAGAAGACTCTTGAGAGTCCCTGGACTGCAAGGAGATCAAACCAGCCAATCCTAAAGGAAATCAACCCTGAATATTCTTTAAAGGGACTGATGTTGAAGCTGAGGCTCCAATAGTTTGGCCACCTGATGCAAAGACTGTCTCATTAGGAAACACTCTGATGCTGGGAAAGATTAAAGGCAAGAGGAAAAGGGGGTGACAGAGGATGACATGGTTGGATAACATCACTGACTCAATGGATATGAGTTTGAGCAAACTCCAGGTGGGTTAAGGACAGGGAAGTCTGGTGTGCTGCAGGCCATGGGGTCATAGAGTTGGACAGGACTTAGTGACTGAACAACAACAAAAAAGAGAGCACCAAGGCCTAGCTATGAATGCCAGATGGGCTTCTGGCTGGCAGGGACTGTGTGTCTCTGTCTCTAGATAAACTGAGACTTGGTATGAGACTGATTAGTCAAAGAAACATAAAATGATAGGAAAGTCTGAGAAAGCTAAAAGAATGCACAGTATGCAAAATGTGCACTGTTGTATGTATTAGGGGTCTCCAGAGAAACAGAACAAATAAGATGTGTATAGAAGGGTGTATGTGTATATATATATATATATGTATGTGTATATATATATATATTTCCCAAATACAGATTCTCTTTAGGGAAGTTAATATTTTTTTTTTTGGAGAAAATAGATCTTTTATTACCCAACCTTTTTTCCCATTTGAATTTTTTTTAAATTTTATTTTATTTTTAAACTTTACATAATTGTATTAGTTTTGCCAAATACCAAAATGAATCCACCACAGGTATACATGTGTTCCCCATCCTAAACCCTCCTCCCTCCTCCCTCCCCATACCATCCCTCTGGGTCGTCCCAGTGCACTAGCCCCAAGCATCCAGTATCGTGCATCGAACCTGGACTGGCAACTCGTTTCTTACATGATATTTTACATGTTTCAATGTCATTCTCCCAAATCTTCCCACTCTCTCCCTCTCCCTCTCCCACAGAGTCCATAAGACTGTTCTATACATCAGTGTCTCTTTTGCTGTCTCATACACCAGGTTATTGTTACCATCTTTCTAAATTCCATATATATGCGTTAGTATACTGTATTTATGTTTTTCCTTCTGGCTTACTTCACTCTGTATAATAGGCTCCAGTTTCATCCACCTCATTAGAACTGATTCAAATGTATTCTTTTGAATGGCTGAGTAATACTCCATTGTGTATATGTACCACAGCTTTCTTATCCATTCATCTGCTGATGGGCATCTAGGTTGCTTCCATGTCCTGGCTATTATAAACAGTGCTGCGATGAACATTGGGGTACACGTGTCTCTTTCCCTTCTGGTTTCCTCAGTGTGTATGCCCAGCAGTGGGATTGCTGGATCATAAGGCAGTTCTATTTCCAGTTTTTTAGGAATCTCCACACTGTTCTCCATAGTGGCTGTACTAGTTTGCATTCCCACCAACAGTGTAAGAGGGTTCCCTTTTCTCCACACCCTCTCCAGCATTTATTATTTGTAGACTTTTGGATCGCAGCCATTCTGACTGGTGTGAAATGGTACCTCATAGTGGTTTTGATTTGCATTTCTCTGATAATGAGTGATGTTGAGCATCTTTTCATGTGTTTGTTAGCCATCTGTATGTCTTCTTTGGAGAAATGTCTCTTTAGTTCTTTGGCCCATTTTTTGATTGGGTCATTTATTTTTCTGGAGTTGAGCTGTAGGAGTTGCTTGTATATTTTTGAGATTAGTTGTTTGTCGGTTGCTTCATTTGCTATTATTTTCTCCCAGTCGGAAGGCTGTCTTTTCACCTTGCTAATAGTTTCCTTTGATGTGCAGAAGCTTTTAAGGTTAATTAGGTCCCATTTGTTTATTTTTTCTTTTATTTCCAATATTCTGGGAGGTGGGTCATAGAGGATCCTGCTGTGATGTATGTCAGAGAGTGTTTTGCCTATGTTCTCCTCTAGGAGTTTTATAGTTTCTGGTCTTACGTTTAGATCTTTAATCCATTTTGTGTTTATTTTTGTGGATGGTGTTAGAAAGTGCTCTAGTTTCATTCTTTTACAAGTGGTTGACCAGATTTCCCAGCACCACTTGTTAAAGAGATTATCTTTAATCCATTGTATATTCTTGCCTCCTTTGTCAAAGATAAGGTGTCCATATGTGCGTGGATTTATCTCTGGACTTTCTATTTTATTCCATTGATCAATATTTCTGTCTTTGTGCCAGTACCATACTGTCTTGATAACTGTGGCTTTGTAGTAGAGCCTGAAGTCAGGTAGGTTGATTCCTCCAGTTCCATTCTTCTTTCTCAAGATCGCTTTGGCTATTCGAGGTTTTTGTATTTCCATACAAATTGTGAAATTATTTGTTCTAGCTCTGTGAAGAATACTGTTGGTAGCTTGATAGGGATTGCATTGAATCTATAAATTGCTTTGGGTAGGATACTCATTTTCACTATATTGATTCTTCCAATCCATGAACATGGTATATTTCTCCATCTATTAGTGTCCTCTTTGATTTCTTTCACCAGTGTTTTATAGTTTTCTATATATAGGTCTTTAGTTTCTTTAGGTAGATATATTCCTAAGTATTTTATTCTTTCCGTTGCAATGGTGAATGGAATTGTTTCCTTAATTTCTCTTTCTGTTTTCTCATTGTTAGTGTATAGGAGTGCAAGGGATAGGGAAGTTAATATTTGCATTTCCTTTTGTTTAGAAGTTCTTCTGTTTTAGCTGGTTTAATGCTCATCATAATTTTCTTGTGCTTGGGTTCCTAATTTTTTTAATGCTATCAATTATTATAGAATATAAAGCTACAATTCCCAGCATGCACTGGTACCAGGATTCTTTTTTATCTACTGTCTCACTTGTGGAGACCACATCTCAGGATAGTTTGTCTCTTCCTTTGCTTGCTCTCTTTCTGCCAGAGTTGCCCTTCTCTGTGTAGCTGTGTATAAATGATTATACCAGATGGTTTATTTAAAATTCTAACTATGTTTTGTTTCCTCCAATATCTCCAAACTATTATCATTTCAACATACAATCAATGTAACATTTTGAGATATTTAACTTTGTTTTCATACTAAGTATTTGAAATTCAGTAAGTATTTTGTCAGAATCCTCCACCATGACCTGTCCATCTTGAGTGGCCCTACACGGCATGGCTCATAGTTTTATTGAATTAGGTCTTGGTGGAGAGTTCTGACAAAATGGGGTCCACTGGAGAAGAGAATGGCAAACCACTTCAATATTCTTACCTTGAGAACCCCATGCTGCTGCTAAGGTGCTTCAGTTGTGTCCGACTCTGTGTGACCCCAGAGATGGCAGCCCACCAGGCTCCCCTGTCCCTGGGATTCTCCAGGCAAGAACACTGGAGTGGGTTGCCATTTCCTTCTCCAATGCATGAAAGTGAAGTCGCTCAGTTGTGCCCGACTCTTAGCGACCCCATGGACTGCAGCCTACCAGGCTCCTCCATCCATGGGGTTTTCCAGACAAGAGTACTGGAGTGGGGTACCATTGCCGTCTCTGGAGAACCCCATGAACAGTATGAAAAGGCAAAAAGTTAGGACACTGAAAGATGAACTCCCCAGGTCAGTAGGTGCCCAAAATGCTACTGGAGATCAGTGAAGAAATAATTCCAGAAAGAATGAAGAGATGGAGGCAAAGCAAAAACAATATCCAGTTGTGTATGTGACTGGTGATGGAAGCAAGGTTCAATGCTGTAAAGAGCAATATTGCATAGGAACCTGGAATGTTAGGTCCATGAATCAAGGCAAATTGGAAGTGGTCAAACAAGTATGGCAAGAATGAATGGCGACATTTTAGGAATCAGTGAACTAAAATGGACTGGAAGGATGATCATTATTTCTAATACTGTGGTCAAGAATCCCTTAGAAGAAGAGGACTGGAATGCAAAAGTAGGAAGTCAAGAAACATCTAGAGTAACAGGCAAATTTGGCCTTGGAGTACAGAATGAAGCAGGGCAACGGCTAATAAAGTTTTGCCAAGAGAACACACTGGTCATAGCAAACACCCTCTTCCAACAAAACAAGAGAAGACACTACACGTGGACATCACCAGATGGTCAACACTGAAATCAGATTGATTATATTCTTTGCAGCCAAAGATGGAGAAGCTCTATGCAGTCAGCAAAAACAAGACCGGGAGCTGACTGTGGCTCGGATCAAGAACTCCTTATTGCCAAATTCAGACTTAAATTGAAGAAAGTAGGGAAAACCACTAGACCATTCATGTATGACCTAAATCAAATCCCTTATGATTATAGGGTGGAAGTAAGAAATAGATTTAAGAAACTAGATTTGATAGAAAGTGCCTGATGAACTATGATTGGAGGTTTGTGACATTATACAGGAGACAGGAATCAAAACCATCTCCAAGAAAAAGAAATGCAAAAAAGCAAAATAGCTGAGAAAAGAAGAGAAGTGAAAAGCAAAGGAGAAAGGGAAAGATATACCCATTTGAATGCAGAGTTCCAAAGAATAGCAAGGAGAGATAAGAAAGCCTTCCTCAGCGATCACTGCAAAGAAATAGAGAAAACAATAGAATGGCAAAGACTAGAGATGTCTTCAAGAAAATTAGAGATACCAAGGGAACATTTCATGCAAAGATGGGCTCAATAAAGGACAGAAATGGTAGGGACCTAACAGAACCAGAAGATATTGAGAAGAGGTGGCAAGAATACACAGAAAAATTGTGCAAAAAAGAGCTTCATGACCCAAATAATCATGACAGTGTGATCACTCACCTAGAGCCAGACATCCTGGAATGTGAAGGCAAGTAGGCTTTAGGAAGCATCACTACAAACAAAGCTAGTGGAGGGGATGGAACTCCAGTTGAGCTATTTCAAATCCTAAAAGGTGATGCTGTGAAAATGCTGCATTCAATATGCCAGCGAATTTGGAAAACTCAGCAGTGGCCACAGGACTGGAAAAGGTCAGCTTTCATTCCAATCCCAAAGAAAGGCAATGCCAAAGAACGCTCAAACTACCACACAGTTGCCCTCATCTCACATGCTAGCAAAGTAATGCTCAAAATTCTCCAAGCCAGGCTTCAACAATATGTGAACTATGAACTTCCAGATGTTCAAGCTGGTTTCAGAAAAGGCAGAGGAACCAGAGATCAAATTGCCAACATCCGCTGGATCATCAAAAAAGCAAAAGAGTTCCAGAAAAACATCTATTTCTGCTTTATTGACTATGCCAAAGCCTTTGATTGTGTAGATCACAATAATCTGTGGAAAATTCTGAAAGAGATAAGAATACCAGACCACGTGACCTGCCTCTTGAGAAACCTGTATACAGGTCAGGAAGCAACAGTTAGGACTGGACATGGAACAAAAGACTGGCTCCAAATAGGAAAAGGAGTACATCAAGGCTGTATTTTGTCATCCTGCTTATTTAACTTATATGCAGAGTACATCATGAGAAACGCTGGGCTGGATGAAGCACAAGCTGGAATCAAGATTGCTGGGAGAAATATCAATCACCTCAGATATGCAGATGATACCACCCTTATGGCAGAAAGTGAAGAACTAAAGAGTCTCTTGATGAAAGTGAAAGAGGAAAGTGAAAAAATTGGTAAAGCTCAACATTCAGAAAACTAAGATTATGGCATCTGGTCCCATCACTCTATGGCAAATAAATGGGGAAACAATGAAAATAGTGGCAGACTTTTATTTTTCTGGGCTCCAAAATCAGTGCAGATGAAATTAAATCAGTGCAGCCATGAAATTAAAAGACACTTGCTCTTTGGGAGAAAAGTTATGACCAACCTAGACAGCATATTAAAAAGCAGAGACATTACTTTGTCAACAAAGGTCCATCTAGTCAAGGCTGTGGTTTTTCCAGTGGTCATGTATGGATGTGAAGGACTGATATTGAAGCTGAAACTCCAATCCTTTGGCCACCTGATGTGAAGAATTTACTCAATGGAAAGACCCTGATGCTGGGAAAGATTGAAGGTGGGAAGAGAAGGGGATGACAGAAGATGAGATTGTTGGATGGCATTATCGACTTGATGGATATGGGTTTGGGTGGACTCCGGGAGTTGGACACAGACGCCTGGTGTGCTGTGGTTCATGGGGTTGCAAAGAGTCAGACATGACTGAGCGACTGAACTGAACTGAACTGAAGTATTTTGTAGTTACAGCACATTTCAGTTTGGAATTGATTCATTTTAAGTGGCCCCTAGCCATATGTGTATAGCAGTACTGTATTATTAGTTAGCTACAGAATACAAAAACAGGTCTGAACTATCATTTTGTGAATGATGGGACCTTGTCTATTTTGCTCACTGCTTTGTACAGAGCCTGACGTGTAGTATGTACTCAGTAAATAAATATAATAAATATTTATAATAAGCAATTAACATTTAGTTTAAAGATTGGCCAATATACTTATGGAGGCTGGTGAATCCAAAATCTGTTGTAGGGTCTCAGCAAGCTGGAGACCAAGGAAGAAGCAATGCTTTTGCTCAAGTCTGAAGACCATGTGCAGGCAGAATTCGTTCTTGCTCAGGGGAGGTCTAATTTTCCTTCTATTTAGTCCCTCAACTGATTGAATGAGGCCCGTCCACATTATAGAGGACAATCTGCTTTACTCAGAGTCCTCTGAATCATAACCGTCACAGAATAATCAGAGTCAGAATAGGGTTTGACCACAAAACTGTGCATGGTATCCCAACTCAGATGACACAAAATTAATCATTACAATCATGAAATGTTATATACTTGCAAAAAAGGACCATAAGCTGCTATGAGTTTCACAAAGTTCAATAACTAGTTCTTCTGTAGAAGCACAATTCTTCCTGCTACTGAGACCAGGGCTACTTTTCCCTGCTGTTTCTCATAAAATGGATAGACAATTCACATGACTCTTCATGGACTGAGACATCTATGAGTGTACTGCTTTGGAAATATGCTCCACTCTCTTCTTGTAACTTCCATTTATATTTAGATACATCCCCATCCCCACCTGCTTTGAGGTTGAAATTCTAGGGAGAAGTTGCTCTGGTTGTCTGTGAATCAGCATGGCTTGTTAGATTTCTGAAGCTAATGATAAAAATACATGGACTGTTCTCACTCACCTTTAATGTTGAACACCATGAGCATGATGTCATCTTGCAGAATGAGGCAAGGTTTGAAGTTTATCCTGTAACTAGACTTCACCAGTGTGAGCCAGATTGATAACATATTACAAATATTTAGATAAAGTAAGTTGTTGAGAAATTATCCAAAAGGTATATATTCTGAAACATACTTCAAGGCACATTTATTCAAAGTCCCTATAATCTTCATAGGGAACAGCTTTCCCAATAACAATTGAGAAGCATCAGTTCCTGGATGTGGTGTGAGAAGCAGCCTATGCCTGGGACTGGTAATAATTTGACACATTCCTATAGGAGGTAATGAACTTTTAAAGTCTTTCACACGCCCACTTTTGTTTTTGATATTTTGCATTATGGCTACATTTCTTGCTTTGTTCTTACATTACTATATATTTTTTCTCATTCTTTAAGCTGGACTTCAAATTCTTTTTGGAGAGTCCATCTTTAATTTGGGGCTTCTCTGGCAGCTCAGATGGTAAAAAATCTGCTTGCAATGCAGGAGACCCAGGTTCAATCCTGGGTCTGATCCTGGGGAATGATTCCCTGGAGTAGGAAATGGTAACCCACTCAAGTATACTTGCCTGGAGAAGCTCATGGACAGAGGAACCTGGTGGGCTACAGTCCCATAGGGTTGCAAAGAGTCAGACAGGACTGAGCGACTAACACTTTCCCTTCACTTTTCATCTTTTGCTTATTTGACTGTGCTGGCACCAGTTACAAAAGCATTGTATAAACAGGGGTTGCCTAGCACTTAAGGATATTGCTGAATGTGCAAAAGAAAGAGAGCTGGTGTGAATGTATGGATAAATTAATGAACACCCAAATCAGGAGAACTCCAACTCACCCAGGGATCGAACCTGGGTCTCCTGCATTGCAGACAGATTCTTTACCATCTGAGCCACCAAGGAAGCCCTCAACTCACTCTAGCACATGGTAAAAAGAGTAGCTCAGTGAAGACTATAATTGTGCCGATGTGTCTCTGGTTATGTCTGTAATAAAGAACATAAAATGCAAAGGAGAACATTGCAATACAATTTTTATCCACTAACTGAATTGAGGAGATAAGATAGCACTGTAAGTATAAATTAATGCAGTTTACCAGTTCTTTTCTGATAGTCTGATATCTCAGAGTTTCTCCTAACTGAATTTTATTATGAGAAAGTCACCAGAATACTGAGCAAGTAATTAGAGTAGTTGAGTTTGTGTTCTGGCCCTACCACTTACTATGTCTTTAACATTAGACAAGTCACTACAGGTTCTTAAATTGAAAACGAGGAAAAGAATTCTCACTTTGCCTGGTAGTGCAGTGTGCAGGAAATGTGCTAAATGTGATGGCCTTTAGAAGCAACAGAACCCTAAAAGGTAAGAGAAATGATGTTTTTTGAAAATCTTGGTTCTGTAGGAAAAATGCTAAATTCTTCTGCACTTTGTCTTTCACCTGTGACTTTGTCTGGATGTGTATTTCAGAGACTAAAAATATACGATGAATTAAAACATGGAAGCAATTGTGCAGATAATTTAAAACACCAGTACACTTGTGTTTGGCATTTCCAGAAAGTGGTAGTAAGCAACATTAGAGAGGTACTCAGGAGCAAGGTTATGGAGAATCAGGTAGACCATGTGAAGGACTTTGAAATCTATTATGAGAGTCATGGAAAATTTTTGCAGCATTGAAAGCAGAGATACAGGATATGATTTATCTTTTAAAAGGATCACTTTGGAGAATGTGGACGGTAGTCTCCAAAGATGGCTCAAAATGGGCCACATTTCTCAGAATTTTCACTCTTGTGTAGTCCTCTCCCACCATAATGAATATAGCCCCGCCTTTGACTTGTGTTGAATAAAATGTACAGAAATGATGCTGTTCAGTTTCCGGTATAGTTTTAAGAGGCCTGTCACTTACTTTGGGAGCTTCCCTTACCATGTAATTAGCTTGGTTACCAGACTGAAGAGATCATATGGAGAAGATGTTGGGCAGGGAGAGATCTCCTTCTCCACCCTTCTTGAGTTTTTGTGGCTAGACTAATAATAACATTGACACAAGCCAGGTGAATAAGAGAGAAACAGATTTTAATTCATGCACATGGATGCTCCATAGAAATGAAACCTAGGAAGTGACCAAAGAAGGTAGTTTTTATACTCTTTAGGCAAAGAAGGAAGATTTTTTCTGAAGAATTGAGAAGACAACAAAACTTAGTTTTTAGTTGCCCAATTAGTGAAGAATCTAAACAGAGTTTGGACCCTGAGACCCAATGGAGAAAAAGACCTGGTGATGAAAGCCATGGAGAAGTAGCAGGGTAATGTGATTTGTCTCCCCAGAGCCAAAAAAAAAAAAAAAGGTCACAATTTATTTTTGAGCCATAACTTCCTTTATGTCATGCCAGAGCTGTATGAAAGTGGTCCTATTAGTCAGAATAGTTAAGTATTGATACATCATGAAACACATACTGATACAAAGAATATATTTATAGAAGATAGATTTCTGGGGCTACTTCAGAAATGCTCTAAGTGCTCTGATGTTAAATAAATCCTCTGTCCTCTTTCCAATTGTTGTTTTCTGCATTGCCATGTATTTGTAATTTTAGATCAAATGTAGGACTTTTCACCTGGGGATAAAAAAAACATCTAGCTTTGAGTTACTGGTTCATCTAATGGAATGAGCAGCCAAAGCATTCAGAAGTGATAATGGGCAGATTGATTTTGACATGTTCTTTCCTTCTCGGGTTCCCCTGGGGGATAAATATTTCATTCTGTGGATGAAGCGTTTGACATAACAGTGAGAACACCCAGAATATTCTCAGCCCTGTGTTTCTAGAGAAACTTCTTAGTCCAACTAATTGAACTTTTGGAAATGGGACTGGTGGATGTTCACAGGCTGGGGTTAAACTCAGACCAGAAGTTATTCAGGTATTTGGCCACCTCATGCGAAGAGTTGACTCATTGGAAAAGACTCTGATGCTGGGAGGGATTGGGGGCAGGAGGAGAAGGGGACGACAGAGGATGAGATGGCTGGATGGCATCACTGACTCGATGGACGTGAGTCTGAGTGAACTCTGGGAGTTGGTGATGGACAGGGAGGCCTGGTGTGCTGCGATTCATGGGGTCGCAAAGAGTCAGACATGACTGAGTGACTGATCTGATCTGAATAAGTCAGTGTGGCTGGTCCTGGACAGGTGCCAGTTATTGGGAGGATAGCTGAAAGAAATTCTTACCCTAGAGGGAAGCCCTGAGTGGGTGTCTGAGGATGCCTGTCTTTTTTAAGATGAAATAGAATAGGAGAAGAATATCCTGTGTTCTCAATATAAATACTGGGGATTGGAATTATAATTATAGCTGAACTAAGCAATGGTAAAGACTCCTACTTTGCATTTCCTTGTCTGTGAAACAAAACCACATGATATTAACTTGCCCTTCCATTTTCTTAGAATGTTTTACCTTTCTCCTGAAATATAGAATTGGTGGACTTTGGGGTATTTTTCTGATCTATTGATGTTTCACATGGATGAGGACCTCGGGTGCCATATAACAGTAACAATAGACTTCTCACTGTGAGGAGAGTTCTTCCAGGATGTTTAGAGATCAGGAGACAGAGGAAGAAGATACTTAGAATGAACAACCTCATACAGAGTTAAAGGAGTATTTGTAATGAAGGAGAAAGTATTTCTTTTCTTTCTCTTCAGAAGACATGAGGCATCTGGCTGTAATTCCATTTTGTCTGCCACAGGACATAAACAAAGATTTCCTAAGATTTGGAAAAGTAAAGCAGTCTAATATACATAAAACCATAAGGGGCTTCCCTGGTGGTTCAGATGGTAAAGAAACTGTCTGCAATGCAGGAGACCCAGGTTTGATCCCTGGGGGAAGATCCCCTGCAGTAGAAAATGGCAACCTGCTGGGGTCCAGCCCCGGAGGATCCAGGGAATTCGAAGCGGGGACGGCATCGGCGAGGATCAGGAAACAACCGCTTAATTAAACATTAAGGATATAAAGAGTGGTTAAATAAGGATAGCTCAGTGAGGAAATTCAGTGGAGAAAAGAGGCTGAATAATTCAGCCAGAAGGTGAGAGAAAGCACATGGGGAGACCAAGCTTCAGTGAACAAGGCCCGCACTTTATTTTCCAAAGTAGTTTTTATACCTTAAGTTATGCATAGGGGATAATGGGGGAAGGGGTGGAGTCATGCAGTAAGCCAGGCTTTCTTCCTGCAAACTTATCATATGCAAAAGTTTAGGTGATTTGCATCATCTTCTGGCCTGGAGGCCTGTTAACACTTTAAGAAACTTATTTTTCTCTAAAGGTGATTATTCTAAAGTCAGGCGCCACCTTCCAAAAGCATTAGATAAAGTTGCACTCCTATAGGGCAAAGGTGTGGTGGGCTATAACAAGAAAAAGAATTAACTCAAGGGTCCAAGATTACAAACATTAAAGCTACTACTTACACCAATTATATTAATCAATACACTGCCAGGGACACAGCAGGTAAAGGATATGGAAACTTAGCAGCAAACAGTGGCCCAACAAGTGAAAAACCCTTCACCAATACAATTTCTAATCAATCTTTTAACAGCTCAAAGGAATCTGTATTCAGACAGTTTAGAACATCTCATGCCTCTCACAGCTGGGAGGCTCTGAACAATCACATGTGGCCGGAAAAACCTATTCAGGCAGGCTAGAGGACTTCCAAAGGAGTTTGTAGGTTGAAACACTGTCACACCCAGGAATTATTAACTGGAGCTGTAAGTTAATTCTTTTTTCAGAGAGAGGTAGTGGGGACAGCCCCCCGTAAAGTCAGAGGTGTAGGTGAGAGCACAAAGCAGAAAGTAGGCAGACTATGGTTTTGGGGGGTAGATGCTCGAGAATTTCCAGGGGGACTCCTGAGGCTCGATCCTGCCTTTGCGTATGTCGAGCCTCCTTCCTCATGACCTTTGCCAGGGGCGGAGCTCCTGCTCCCAGCAGCAACCCACTTTAGTGTTCTTGCCTGGAGAATTCCATGGACAGAGGAGCCCTGTGGGCTACAGTTCATGGGGTTGCAAAGAGTCTGATATGACTGAGTGACTAACACTTTATAAGGGCCACAAGTACTAAATGGTGATGCTGGCAATTGTAAGAACTCTCACTTGAGGTGCTTAGAGAAGCTATATCTGAGGACTCGGACACTAAAAGAATTTCAATCTGGGGGGCCGTGGGGAAAAAAAAATCTTTAAAGGGAAAACAAAACAGCAATAACAGCAAACCTGCTTCTAGGGGAAAAAAATACCATTTTTAGATAGTTGAATAAGTCTGGCAATTAAAATATTCCTCTCTCCCCCAAAAATAGCTAAATGAAGGACAAATAGTAGAAAACAAACAAAAATACAAAAACAGTGGGCCTATGGGCAATTAGGTACAAACAATAGGGCTCTCTTGGGGTTATCTGTAGAGAGAATTGTACATAGCTTTTGATGCTTTGCCTGGAGTTCTGGGATGAGTCCTGGAAGGCAGCAGAATGGACATAACTTCCCACTGTAGAGCTTGGTCTCTCCGTGACTAACAGGGTCAGAGGAACAGCAAGAGGACTCAGTCATTCCTGTCCTTGAGGCCATAGAGTTCAAGATCCTATGGAGAAGGAAGGCCTCTTCCAGCTGCATTGGCAGGAAGCATGCTTCATTCTGTATTACAGGCACAATGCGGTTCAGCTTCTGTGATGATTGGGCAAAGATAATACATCTCATCTAAGGGGACCCAACAACTGGAAAAATGGCTATCACTGAAAACAAATGGGACATTTGGCATATGAGAGTATATTGGAAAAGACCCTGATGCTAGGGAAGATTGAGTGCAGGTGGAGAAAGGGGCTATGGAGGTTGGGATGATTGGATGGCATCACTGACTCAATGGACATGAGTTTGAGCAAGCTCTGGGAGATAGTGAAGGGCAGGGAAGCCTGGTGTGCTGCAGTCCATGGATCGCAAAGAGTCCAACGTGACTTAGTGACTGAACAACAAAAATTTTTAGGAGCCACCACCCCCACCCACTCCGCCCTAGCATTTAAAAAGATTTTTCTGGAGTTAGAAACTACATTTATCTAAATAAACCCATTCAGTAGATGAACTAACAGAATATATTGTCACTGTTGAGACCAGAATTAAAAGTCTTTGAGGTCAGAGAGCATAAATTATCTCAAAGCCAAAATAAAGAAAAGGAGATAATAATTATGAGGGAAAAGATGAACTATTTGCTTGATAGATCCAGGAAACTATTATGGGAATAAATGTGAAAGGAAAGACAAAGATAGATGAAAATACGCGTTACTTAAAAAAAAAAAAAAGCAACTTTAGCTGAAGATAAAGTTGCATTTGTAGACTGAAAAGAGTTTATCAAATTCCTGGTTGGAAGATGAAAAATGAACTGTTCCAAACATATTCTGATATTTATTAACTCTAAGGATACAGAAAAATCTTATAAAAGTCAAAAGAGAAAAAGTTTTCTGCAAAGGAAAAAAATAGTTTGACAGTTGACTATTCATTTGTAACACTAAGGACTAAGTCAGTTTTAAACCATCTTCTGAGAGAAAAGAATTGTGACTCCAGAAATTATAGAACTGTCAGTATTGAAGAATTCAGATAAGCTCTCTTAGAGTAAAATCCTTGGAAGAGAAAATACAATTGTGGATGGAATCGTCAAAGAAATAAATAGCAACATACAAATGAACAAGCAAAAAACATCAGAAAAATAAAAAGATGAAAAAAGAACCAAATAAAATTTCTAGAAATAGAAAATGCTTAAATAATTCAAAACATTAGCACAGAATAAATGTGCTCAAAGGTATTGCTTTTGTTGTTGCTGTTCAGTCGCTCAGTCATGTTTGACTTGGCCACCCCGTGGACTGCAGATCACCAAGCTTCCCTGTCCTTCACCATCTCCTGGAGTTTGCTCAAATTAATGCCCATTGACTCAAAGGTATTACTGAGGTAATTAACTAGAATGCATCCCAGGGAGATAAGTAGATGGAAAATGTGAGAAAGTTTAAGACATAAGGATTTAAAAGAAATGGGAAAATTTAACCTATTTAAGTGGACTTTCAGAAAAAGAGCATAGAAAAAAGTGTGTGAAAAGAATTGCTTGATGAAATAATCTGAGTATTTGATAGATTAAAGAAACAAACCCACAGATTTCCAAGAAAGCAAAACTCCCATCAGTATGGAAAAACACAATGAAATGTACACTTTTATAAATTTTTGATGAAACTGCAGAAGATAAAAGATAAAGAGAAAAATCTTAAAAGCCATCAGAGAAAAAGCAAATCACCCACAAATAATAAAGTTTGGACAGTTAGTAGATTTCTCAACAAGAAAACAAAATTAAGCTAGAGATCAGTAGTATATTGAAGTTCAGAGAAACAATATTTGACAACTTTGCTTTATGAATCGAACAAAATTGATTTTAAATAGCAAAGAAGAAATAAAGGCTTTTTCAAATAAACAAAAATTTGGTTTACCACAAAATACGTTTCATTAGATTAGAGTAACTCTAGGTTAGGATCCAGTTCAAATTCATCTTAAATCTTTGTGGCTGAAAGCATTAAAAATTTATTTCTTAATCACACAAATTTTGCTGTGTTTCATGGGTTTTCCAGGGTAGTTCTTTCCAAATGTTTTACTTAGGAATTTATATACTACATCTTCTGACTCCATGTTGGCACAGAACTTGCACGTGTGAGGGCATAGAAAGAGCTTTTCATTTCCTTAGCAAAGAAGTGTTAAAGGACTCTCCACATTGCAAAGGGACCCTGTGGTATCAGAGAAAGGAATGACATTGCTGAATATTAGTAATATCTACCAGCAAGAAAGACTAAATTAAATTAGAAAGGCTGTATATGCAGAAGTAGAGAAATGATTTCAGAAGGAACTTCTGATGTAAGAAAGAATGGTGTGCAAAGAAATACATTAAAAAAAATAGTACAATGATGATATCTAACTTATTAGGACCAATATGAGAGCCCTAGAATGTGGAACAACAGTCACATGTAAGGTGGGGGAGATTGATCTACACTTAAGAAGTCCAAGTTCCTGTAGTGTTTTCGAGGGTTAAAAAAACTACAATTTAGACAATGTTAAGCTTCAGTTCAGTTCAGTTCAGTTCAGTCGCTCAGTCGTGTCCGACTCTTTGCAACCCCATGAATTGCAGCACGCCAGGCCTCCCTGTCCATCACCAACTCCCGGAGTTCACTCAAACTCAGGTCCATCGAGTCAGTGATGCCATCCAGACATCTCATCCTCTGTCATCCCCTTTTCCTTCTGCCCCCAATCCCTCCCAGCATCAGGGTCTTTTGCAGTGAGTCAACTCTTTGCATGAGGTGGCCAAAGTACTGGAGTTTCAGCTTTAGCATCATTCCTTCCAAAGAACAACCAGGACTGATCTTTAGAATGGACTGATTGGAACTCCTTGCAGTCCAAGGGACTCTGTTAAGCTTAGTAGGTACAATAATCAATATATAAGAGAGAATATATGTCCTCACTATATAAGAGAGAGTAAAATTGTATATGAGAAACAAAGAAGAAAATGCAATAAAACAGAGGAAAAAGAAGAGGAAGAAATAGCAAAAATAGCTAAATATATTATGGCAGTAGTGAGTTAAAGTAAGTTAGTAATTATATTAATAATCCATGAATTAGCTTGTTGATTAAAAATAATGTGAATTTGAATAAAATGAAACACAATAAGTTAAAAAAATTAGCTATATGTGGTTTACAAGAGACACTGTAAAACTTAAGGACATGTGTGTGCTAAGCCGCTTCAGTCATGTCTGACTCTTTGCGACGCTGTGGACTATAGCCTGCCAGGCTCCTCTGTCCATGGGATTCTCCAGGCAAGAATACTGGAGTGGGTTGCCACTTTGTCTCCAGGAAGGACATGGGTGAAGTTTAAAGATATAGAAAATTTGTACAAGTACTATCCAAAAGAAAGCTAAGATAGCTATGCTGCTATCAAAGAAAAACAGACATTAAGAAAAAAACGTATTATTAAAGACAAAAGGGATAGTAATTAAAGATAAGAAGCTCAGTGCACTAAAATGACAGAATAATTCTAATACAGAATGTGTCACATAAAATAGTCTTGAAAGCAAGAATTTGAAGACCTATTGGGAGATACTGACAAATTTACTATCATACTGGATTTTGGCAGTTTTCTTAATTATTGAGAAGCTAAGAAAATGAAATATTTAGAAAACAGGTCTAAGATTTGAAAAGTACAGTTATAAAACTAGACCTGGCTATTAGAGAATGCACAGTCTTCTAAATATACACAGGACCTTTACATAAATTGATCCTATACAGACCTTAAAATCTGTCTCAGTAAATGACTTTGAAACATACAATGTTCCTTGACTATAGTGTAATTATATTAAAACAGAATAAGAACAATAACAACAAAACACAATCAAATGTACACACACACACACACACACACACATGTTATGTTATGGGTCTTTCTCCATAGCTTAGTGGTAAAGAATCTGCCTGCCTATGAAGGATACACCTGCATTAAACATGGATTTAATCCCTGGTTTGGGAAAATCGTCTGGAGGAAATAGCAACCCATTCCAGTAGTCCTGCCTGGGAAATCCCACAGACAGAGGAGCCTGGTGGGCTACAGTCCATGGCATTGTGAAGAACTGACAAGACTTAGCGACAAAACAACAACAGAACAGCTATCAAGGTATGTTCTCTCTATATACATATTTATAAACTGGAGTGAAAGAACAAAAGGAAAATAAAGCTGAAATTTAAAAAGAATCAAAATTCTACCTAGCAAAATAGTTAAATGTAAGAAAAGCACTATTTAAAGGGAAACTGACAGTTTTAAAAAATTTTGTATTCTTTGTATAAGCAAAGAAAGATTGAAAATGAACAAACTAAGCAGTCAACCTAAGAAATTAGAAAAAGAATAGAACTACTCTCAGTTGTGTGATGAATAAGGCTGAAGATTTAATGTATAACACAGTGACTATAGTCGATGACACTGTATTATACAAATGAAATGTGTTAACAGAGTAGAACTTCATACACACACACACACACACACACACAACAGAAGGAAAATTTTAAAAAGTGAAAGTAGGATAAAAATGTAATGGTAGGAACTTAATAAAACTAGAAACCAAAGATGATACAGTCTCAACAATACCTAAAGTTGGCTCTTTTGGGAAAAAAAGAACATCTTTGTAGAGTTTTAGCAAGAAAACTGCTAGGCAAAATAGAGTAAAATATGGGAGATAAAACGGGCATAAATGTAATTTACTGCAATTTATTAAAAAGAAATAGCATGAATACTTCTACAACCTTCATAAAATTGATGTTATAGTTAAAAAATTTTCTCCCAAGGTAAACACTTGCACCAGATGGCCTTACTGACTCTAATAAATTCTTGAGGAACAGAGTATTATAATCTTATAAAAACTATTCTAAAGAGCAGAATAAGAGAAATGATCTCCTAACTCATTATTTGAATCCAATAGAAACTTGATTTTCACATCAGACAAAATTACAGACCTATCTAACTCAACAAGATACAAATTCCTCAGCAAGATGTTAGCAAATAAAACCACAAATAAATTGAATTTACCCTAGGAAGACATAAGTCTCTAGAAATATCTTTTATTATATTAACATAATTGTAAGGGATTTAATTGATGGGTTTCCCTGGTGGCTCAGATGGTAAAGTGTCTACCTGCAATGCGGGAGACCTGGGTTCAATCCCTGAGTCACGAAGATCCCCTGGAGAAGGAAATGGCAACCCACTCCAGTACTCTTGCCTGGAAAATTCATGGATGGAGGAGCCTGGTAGGCTGCAGTCCATGGGATTGCAAAGAATTGGACATGACTTAGCAACTTCACTTTCTTTTGATTTAGGTCATACCTGAATGGTCTAGTCGTTTTCCCCACTTTCTTCAATTTAAGTCTGAATTTGGCAATAAGGAATACATGATCTGAGCCACAGTCAGCTCCCAGTCTTGTTTTTGCTGACTGTATAGAGCTTCTCCACATTTGGCTACACAGAATATAACCAATCTGATTTCAATATTGACCATCTGGTGATGTCCACATGTAGAATCTTCTCTTGTGTTGTTGGAAGAGGGTGTTTGCTATGACCAGTGCATTCTCTTGGCAAAACTCTATTAGCCTTTGCCCTGCTTCATTCTGTACCTCAAGGCCAAATTTGCCTGTTACTCCAGGTGTTTCTTGACTTCCTACTTTTGCATTCCAGACCCCTCTAATGAAAAGGACAGCTTTTGTTGGGTGTTAGTTCTAAAAAGTCTTGTAGGTCTTCATAGAACCATTCAACTTCAGCTTCTTCAGCATTACTGGTAGGGGCATAGACTTGAATATTGAATGGTTTGCCTTGGAAACGAACAGAGATCATTCTGTCATTTTTGAGATTGCATCCAAGCACTGCATTTTGGAATCTTCTGTTGACTATGATGGCTACTCCATTTCTTCTAAGGGATTCTTGCCCACAGTAATAGATATAATGGTCATCTGAATTACATTCACCCATTCCAGACCATTTTAGTTCTTTGATTCCTAAAATGTTGACATTCACTCTTACCATCTCATTTGACCACTTCCAGTTTGCCTTGATTCATGGACCTAACATTCCAGTTTCCTATGGAATATTGCTCTTTCCAGCATCAGACCTTGCTTCCATCACCAGTCACATACACAACTGGGTGTTGTTTTTGCTTTGCCTCTGTCTCTTCATTCTTTCTGGAGTTATTTCTCCACTGATCTCCAGTAGCTTGGGCAACTACCGACTTGGGGAGTTCATCTTTCAGTGTCTTAACTTTTTACCTTTTCATACTATTCATGGGGTTCTCAAAGCAAGAATACTGAAATGGTTTGCCATTCCCTTCTCCAGTGGACCACGTTTTGTCAGAACTCTCCACCATGACCCTTCTGTCTTGGATGGCTCTACACAGCGTAGCTCATACTTTTATTGAGTTAGAGAAGACTGTGGTCCATGTGATCAGGTAGTTTAGTTTTCTGTGACTGTGGTTTTCAGTCTGTCTGCCCTCTGATGGAGAAGGATAAGAGGCTTATGGAAGCTTCCTGATGGGAGAGACTGACCAGGGGGGAAAAACTGAGTCTTGTTCTGATGGGCGGGGCCATGCTCAGTAAATCTTTAATCCAATTTTATGTTAATAGGTGGAGCTGTGTCCCTCCCTGCTATTTCAGTCAGTTCAGTTCAGTTCAGTTCAGTTGCTCAGTTGTGTCCAACTCTTTGCAGTCCTATGGACTGCAGCAAGCCAGGCTTCCCTGTCCATCACCAACTCCCAGAGTTTACTCAAACTCATCTCCATTGAGTCGGTGATGCCATCCAACCATCTCATCCTCTGTCATCCCCTTCTCCTCCTCCCTTCAATCTTTCCCAGCATCAGGGTCTTTTCCATTGAGTCAGTTCTTCATATCAGGTGGCCAAAGTATTAGAGTTTCAGCTTCAGCATCAGTCCTTCCAATGAATATTCAGGACTGATTTCCTTTAGGATGGACTGGTTGGATCTCCTTGCTGTCCAAGGGACTCTCAAGAGTCTTCTCCAATGCCACAGTTCAAAAGCATCAATTCTTTGGCGCTCAGCTTTCTCTATAGTCCAACTCTCACAACCATACATGACTATTGGAAAAACCATAGCTTTAACCAGGTGGACCTTTGTTGGCAAAGTAATATCTCTGCTTTTCTTCAAGGGAGTAAACGTCTTTTTATTTCATGGCTGTAGTCACCATGTGCAATAATTTTGGATCCCAAAGAATTAAAGTCTGCCACTGTTTCTTCACTTACTTGCCATGAAGTGATGGGACTGGATGCCACGATCTTGGTTTTCTGAATGTTGAGCTTTAAGCCAACTTTTTCACTCTCCTCTTTCACTTTCATCGAGAGGCTCTTTAGTTCTTCTTCACTTTCTGCCATAAGGGTGGTGTCATCTGCATATTTACCTGGGACCAAACTATGGTGGAGATAATGAAGATAATGGCAACCTCTTTCAAAAGATCCCATGCAAACAGTGCTACATTCAGTGCCCCCAATCCTGCAGCAGGCTACCACCAACCCATGCTTCCACTGGAGATTCCTGGACACTCCTGGGCAAGTCCGGGTCAGTCTTTTGTGGAGTCATTGCTCCTTTCTCCTGGGTCCTGGTGCTCACAAGGTTCTTTTGTGCCCTCCAAGAGTCTCTTTCCCAGGCCTGTGTAAGTTCTGGCAGCTCTATGGTGGGGTTAATGGTGACCTCCTCCAAGAGGGCTTAAGCCATACCATAGTAAATAGATGGGGAAACAGTGGAAACAGTGACAGACTTTATTTTTGGTGGCTCCATAATCACTGCACATGGTGACTGCAGCCTTGAAATTAAGACACTTACTCCTTGGAAGAAAAGTTATGACCAACCTAGACAGCATATTAAAAAACAGAGACATTACTTTGCCAACAAACGTCCATCTAGTCAAGGCTATGGTTTTTCCAGTAGTCATGTATGGTTGTGAGAGTCAGACTATAGAGAAAGCTGAGCACCAAAGAATTGATGCTTTTGAACTGTGGCATTGGAGAAGACTCTTGAGAGTCCCTTGGACAGCAAGGAGATCCAACCAGTCCATCCTAAAGGAAATCAGTCCTGAATATTCATTGGAAGGACTGATGCTGAAGCTGAAACTCTAATACTTTGGCCACCTGATATGAAGAACTGACTCAATGGAAAAGACCCTGATGCTGGGAAAGATTGAAGGGAGGAGGAGAAGGGGATGACAGAGGATGAGATGGTTGGATGGCATCACCGACTCAACGGAGATGAGTTTGAGTAAACTCTGGGAGTTGGTGATGGACAGGGAAGCTTGGCATGGTGCAGTCCATGGGGTCACAAAGAGTTGGACATGATTGAATGACTGAACTGAACTTATATTAACATATTAAAAAGGAAAAGATGTATGGTCATACTGATACACAGAAGAAAAGGAATTGATGATATTCAACACCTACTTATAATTATCAAAATAGAAAATAAGACTTCCTTTACTTGATAAATGATCTCTAACATGAACCAAAAGCAAGCATTCTTAATGATGTAACATTTTTAAAACTTGTTTCATTTCAGGAATAAGACAAAATTACTGTTACTACTGTAAGGCAAGAGAATATTACAAAATTAAGGTATGAAGATTTAAAAGGAAGAAATAAAAATGTACTTCTTTGTAGATATTCTATTATTTCCATGTAAAACTTAAAGGTTATACTTAGAAACCATTAAAAGAAATAGGAGTTCATTAACATAGCTGAATGTATTGCTAATATATAAAACAAACATCACTGCATTTCTAGGCATCAGCAAATAAATTTGAAAGTAAATTAGTATGCCATTTAAAACTAACATAAAATTTACCTACATTTAAGTCTAACAAGGATATACAAACCTTATATTAAAAAAGTAAACATTTCCTGGCACAATGTCAAGAAAATAAATGGAGGAAAGTATTATACTATTAATCTATAACATGTTGATTCTCCCCAAATTGATGAGCCAGTTGAATATAATTGAAATAAAAATTCAGTAGGGATTAAATGTGTATGTGTGTGTTTGTCTGTGTGTGTGAAATTTAGCAAGGTATTTAAGATGATAGTTAGAAAATTGCCCTACCAACCTTTATATGGATATGATAGTTAGATTTGTATAGCATCGGAGTTAGGAAAGACAAATTGATAAACATATAAACTGATATATGAGAAATGGAATTGTAAAATAGGAAAAATTTAATTGACTATGTTGTGAAAATAGATTAGAAATTGGAAAAATTCAAATTGGACTTTATATCACACACAATAATTGATTTTAGGTATATTAAAGCATTAAGTGTAAAAAGCAAAATAAAAATAGAGAAAATGAAGGCTGAACCTGTATGACTTTTGAGCAAAAATTAAAAAAATGATATTAATAAACAAAACAATTTAAAAATTTCCCCAAATTAAGTTTAAGCACTCTGTTCATTAAAAGACACTTTCTAGTAAAAAACAAGTTATAGAGACAAAGAAGACATTTGAACATTTTCTGATTAAAATTCAATAAAAATTAATTTACTCATAGAGAATTAAAGAATATGACAATATTCATTAAAGGAAAATTGAAACAATAGATAAACAGAATCAACAAATAAAATCTCTCAAAGAATGTTTTGGTAAAAGAGAAAGTCTGTATTTGAAAAATAAATATAGTGAAAAGAATACATACCTGAACCTACATACCTAAAAAAAAAAAAAAATGAAAAGACTACATATCTGTTATATAGATGGAAGAAAATAGCTTTAAGTAGATAATCAAGAAAGGTGAAAAGAAAAAAATTAAGAATGGAACATAAAAATGTAGAAAAAATAAAATAAATCTAAAGAAAACAAGTAAGACTCAAATATGAGTGAAAGTAAAATATAATGAATTGAAAATGAAAATCATTGAAAATAATGAGTAGATTTTGTTGTTGGTTTTTAGAGAATGAAACAAGACCATAAGATTGCTATAATTGTTAGCAAAACCAATAAAGGAAAAGAGAGGAGAATTTGACAGTAAAGAATAAAAAAAAAAATGATGAGGAGATAACAAAAATTACAAAGGGAATTTACAGATGCAAAAGAGATGCCAATATGATGCAGTTTAATTTGATGAAATACATTTTCTACAAGAATGTGTACTGACCAAATGCCCCCCAAAGAGAGGAAATAATAGCACTAAGTGTTGTTTATCCTGTGCCAAGCACTGGTCTGAGAGCTTTACATACCTTAATTCTTTTAATTTTCCCAACAACCATATGAGGTAAGAATTATCATTATTTTTTTTTTATCATTCCTATTCTTCAATGAAGAAATAGAGGCACATTAGGATAAATGCTTTGCCTAAGGACACACAGGTAGGAAGTAATGAAACCAGTATTCTAACTGTGGGCTTCTGGCATCAGAGTTCATGATTTCAGCGTTCACTACATCTCTTCTAAGAAAACATGAGCAATCCAAATGCCACAGAGGAAATAGAAATTGCTTTCAAAATATTGCTTACAGAAAAGAGCATCAGGCTAAAGAGAGGCAAAGAGAATTCTATTTTGCTTTGAATGATCTAATGAGTATTATTTGACCAGCTCTAAAGAAGAGCAAGAAAGTATTTCCAGTTTATTATATGAAACAAACATAATCTTGATCTTGTGTGTTGTATGTGTGTGCTCAGTCGTGTCTGACTGTTTGAGACTTCTTGGACTGTAGCCTCTCAGGTTCCTCTGTGTATGGGATTTCCCAGGCAAGAATACAGAAGAGGGTTGTCATTTCCTTCTCCCGGGGATCTTCTGAGCCAAGGGATCGAACCCAGGTCTCCTGTGTTTTCTCCATTGGTAGGCAGTTTCTTTACCACTTAACCACCTGGGAAGCCCAACCTTGGTCTTAATCCCCACAAAATATAGCACAAAAAAGTAACTCAAGCTCACATATGTAGACTGATAGAAATAGTCTTAAGTTAACAGATTCTAAGCAAACAGAATTGAACAACACATTAACGGTGCAATAAACTGCCTTGCTTTCTAGTTACATAACAAAGGTTCAGCCCTAGGAAATCTAGTGATATAATTCACCAATGAATACATCAATTAGTAATTTTACATATCCAGAAATGCTGAAAGTAATATAAGTAATTATTATTATCTTTGGACATTTTACTTGTTAAACAATGAGGAAATTGATTTATCCATACTGTATGCAATAATAGTCCATATGTTATAACCTTAGTTGTGATACTCAAGGCAATGTTCTCCTCAAAAGAACTGATATAGAAGTCAGATAAATTAAGTCAAATATTGCAAAAAAAAAAAAATGAATACAGTGTGATTGTACCTCACTTATAAAACTGGCTATAATTAAACAAACCAACAATATAAAATCTGGGTAGATACGTGGTGGAATTAGAACTCTCGTATATTGCTCTGTGAGCTTTCCTGGTGGCTCAGTGGTAAAACAATTCACTTGCAGTGTAGGAGACATAGATTTAACCCCCAGTTTGGGAAGATTCCTTGGAGAAAGAAATGGTAACCTACTCCAGTATTCTTGCCTGGGAAATCCCATGGACAGAGGAGCATGGTGGGCTACAGTCCATGGGTCACAAAAGAATTGGACATGACTTAGTGACTAAACAACAAGAATATTGCTCTTTGGAGTGTAAGCTGGGACAACCACTTTGGAAATTGGTCTTGCAATATCTGCTAATACTAAATATATACACAACCCTTGAGACACAAATTTTACATATACTTATGGATGTAAGTAATATAGGCAACTAAGCACACACACATATAGGTTGCATAAAGATACTCAAGAAAAATAAGTTTATATATCCACTTGAAGATGTGTACAAAATTCTTTGCATAATATGTAATAGTGATAGTGAAGTCGCTCAGTTGTGTCCGACTCTTTGCGACGCCATGGACTGTAGCCCACCAGGCTCCTCCCTCCATGGGATTCTCCAAGCAAGAGTACTGGAGTGGGTTGCCATTTCCTTCTCCAGGGGATCTTCCCGATCCAGGGATCGAACCCGGGTCTCCTGCATTCCAGGCAGACGCTTTAATCTCTGAGCCACCAATAGCTTATTGAAAATTGTCCCGAACTGGACACAACCTAAATGCTTATTAGCAGTAGAATGGATAAACACATTAAGATATATTTATGTATAACCACATAGATACTAAATATAACAACATGGATGAATCTCACTGTCATAATGATGAGTGAACAAAACTAGACAAAACGAGTATGAAATGTATGATTCTATTTGTATGAAGTTGAGCAAACAAAACTAATATCTGGTTATGGAACGGTTCTTATGGTATATGAGGTAGAGGAGTAGGTTTGGTCTGGGAAAAGAAACAATGGTTTTACACATGTATAAGCATTCATGAACAGTATGAAAAGGCAAAATGATAGGATACTGAAAGAGGAACTCCCCAGGTCAGTAGGTGCCCAATATGCTACTGGAGATCAGTGGAGAAATAACTCCAGAAAGAATGAAGGGATGGAGCCAAAGCAAAAACAATACCCAGTTGTGGATGTGACTGGTGATAGAAGCAAGGTCCGATGCTGTAAAGAGCAATATTACATAGGAACCTGGAATATCAGGTCCATGAATCAAGGCAAATTGGAAGTGGTCAAACAAGAGACGGCAAGAGTGAATGTCGACATTCTAGGAATCAGCAAACTAAAATGGACTGGAATGGGTGACCTTAACTCAGATGACCATTATATCTACTACTGTGGGCAGGAATCCCTCAGAAGAAATGGAGTAGCCAACATGGTCAACAAAAGAGTTCAAAATGCAGTGCTTGGATGCAATCTCAAAAATGACAGAATGATCTCTGTTCGTTTCCAAGGCAAACCATTCAATATCACAGTAATCCAAGTCTATGCCCCAACCAGTAACACTGAAGAAGCTAAAGTTGAACAGTTCTATGAAGACCTACAAGACCTTTTAGAACTAACACCCAAAAAAGATGTCCTTTTCATTATAGGGGACTGGAATGCAAAAGTAGGAAGTCAAGAAACACCTGGAGTAACAGGCAAATTTGGCCTTGGAATACAGAATGAAGCAGGGCAAAGACTAATAGAGTTTTTCCAAGAAAATGCACTGGTCATAGCACATACCCTCTTCCAACAACACAAGGGAAGACTCTACACATGGACGTCACCAGATGGTCAACACTGAAATCAGATTGATTATATTCTTTGCAGCCAAAGATGGAGAAGCTCTTTACAGTCAACCAAAACAAGACCAGGGGCTGACTGTGGCTCAGATCATGAACTCCTTATTGCCAAATTCAGACTTAAATTGAAGAAAGTAGGGAAAACCACTAGACCATTCAGGTATGACCTAAATAATATCCCTTATGATTATACAGTGGAAGTGAGAAATAGATTTAAGGGCCTAGATCTGATAGATAGAGTGCCTGATGAACTATGGACGGAGGTTTTTGACATTGTACAGGAGACAGGGATCAAGACCATCCCCATGGAAAAGAAATGCAAAAAAAGCAAAATGGCTGTCTGGGGAGGTCTTACAAATAGCTGTGAAAAGAAGAGAAGAGAAAAGCAAAGCAGAAAAGGAAAGGTATAGGCATCTGAATGCAGAGTTCCAAAGAATAGCAAGAATAGATAAGAAAGCCTTCCTCAGCAATCAATGCAAAGAAATAGAGGAAAACAACAGAATGGAAAAGACTAGAGATCTCTTCAAGAAAATTAGAGATACCAAGGGAATATTTCATGCAAAGATGGGCTCAATAAAGGACAGAAATGGTATAGACCTAACAGAAGCAGAAGATATTAAGAAGAGGTGCCAAGAATACACAGAAGAACTATACAAAAAAGATCTTCATGACCCAGATAATCACGGTGGTGTGATCACTGACCTGGAGCCAGAGATCCTGGAATGTGAAGTCAAGTGAGCCTTGGAAAGCATCACTACAAACAAAGCTAGTGGAGTGATGGAATTCCAGTTGAGCTATTTCAAATCCTGAAAGACGATGCTGTGAAAGTGCTGCATTCAATATGCCAGCAAATTTGGAAAACTCAGCAGTGGCCACAGGACTGGTAAAAGTCAGTTTTCATTCCAATCCCAAAGAAAGACAATGCCAAAGAATGCTCAAACTACTGCACAATTGCACTCATCTCACACGCTAGTAAAGTAATGCTCAAAATTCTCCAAGCCAGGCTTCAGCAATACCTGAACTGTGAACTTCCAGTTGTTCAAGCTGGTTTTAGAAAAGGCAGAGGAACCAGAGACCAAATTGCCAACATCCCCTGGATCATCAAAAAAGGAAGAGAGTTCCAGAAAAACATCTATTTCTGCTTTATTGACTATGTCAAAGCCTTTGACTGTGTGGACCACAATAAACTGTGGAAAATTCTAAAAGAGATGGGATTACCAGACCACCTGACCTGCCTCTTGAGAAACCTATATGCAGGTCAGGAAGCAACAGACTGGACATGGAACAACAGACTGGTTCCAAATAGGAAAAGGAGTATGTCAAGGCTGTATATTGTCACCCTGCTTATTTAACTTATATGCAGAGTACATCATGAGAAATGCTGGGATGGAAGAAGCACAAGCTGGAATCAAGATTGCCAAGAGAAATATCAGTAACCTCAGATATGCAGATGACACCACTCTTATGGCAGACAGTGAAGAGGAACTAAAAAGTCTCTTGATAAAAGTGAAAGAGGACAGTGAAAAAGTTGGTTTAAAGCTAAACATTCAGAAAACGAAGATCACGGCATCTGGTCACATCACTTCATGGCAAATAGATGGGGAAACAGTGGAAACAGTGTTAGACTTTATTTTTTTGCGCTCCAAAATCACTGCAGATGGTGACTGCAGCCATGAAATTAAAAGACGCTTACTCCTTGGAAGAAAAGTTATGACCAATCTAGATATCATATTGAAAAGTAGAGACATTACTTTGCCAACAAAGGTCCGTCTAGTCAAGGCTATGGTTTTTCCAGTGGTCATGTATGGATGTGAGACCGTGAAGAAAGCTGAGTGCTGAAGAATTGACACTTTTGAGCTGTGGTGTTGGAGAAGACTCTTGAGAGTCCCTTGGACTGCAAGGAGTTCCAACCAGTCCATTCTGAAGGAGATCAGTCCTGGGTGTTCATTGGAGGAATGATGCTAAAGCTGAAACTCCAGTACTTTGGCCACCTCATGCGAAGAGTTGACTCATTGGAAAAGACTCTGATGCTGGGAGGGATTGGGAGCAGGAGAAGGGGACGACAGAGGATGAGATGGCTGGATGGCATCACTGACTCAATGGACATGAGTCTGAGTGAACTCCGGGAGTTGGTGATGGACAGGGAGGCCTTGGCGTGCTGCGATTCATGGGTTGCAAAGAGTCAGACACTACTGAGCGACTGAACTGAACTGAACTGAAGCATTCATAAACATCATCAAACTGTACACTCAAAATTTGTGTTCTTTATGTATATTTGATCTCAATAAAACCTTAAAAAATAAAATGTGCAAAATGAATAAATATAAAGGCAAAGTTCAGGGTATTTGAATGCTTGTTTGTGTTACTCAGTCATATCAGACTCTGCGACCCCATGGGTTGTATATTGTCTGTCCATGAAATTCTCCAGGCAAGAATACTGGAGGGGGTTGCCATTTCCTTCTCCAGCGGATCTTTCCGACCTAGGGATCTATCCTGAGTCTCCTGCATTGAAGGCAGATTCTTTACTTTCTGAGCCACCAGGGAAGTTGATCTCAATAAAACCTTTAAAAATAAAATGCGCAAAAAGAATAAATATAAAGGGAAAATTCGCAGTTTTTGAATACAACACAAAGATTTCTGTCATACATAGCATCGGGAACAAACTTAACAGATATGCATAGACTTGGAGATGATCTTGGCACAATATACCACTAAAAAGGATTAAAATCTTAAGTATACAAGAAATTACTTCAATTTAGAAAAAATAAAACAGGAAAACTGCTAATTAACCAAACAAGGAGGTACTAGATAAATTACATTTGGAGAAAGAAACATGAAAAGCTAAAAGATTGTGAAGATTGTACGATCTCACTAGTGAGGAAAATTTTTAAAGTTAAGAAACAAAACAAAACAATGAAATGCCAACCGTTACCATCAAAATTATGATGGGGTGTCAGCTTGGAGAACTGAATCTCTCCCCACTTCTAGGTCAACTATTCACCAGGGCAGTTTGCATTCGGTGCATTTGTGTATGGACATATGTCATAACTCGTCAATTCTATTTCTTGAGAAGTGATCTTGAGAAAAATTATTCTACACATACACAAAGGAATTTGCATCATTGCTGGTAAAATCAAAGGGTGGGAAACAATCTGAATGTCCACTCTCAGGGATTGGATAGGTAAACTGTGGTATTGCCAATGGTGGAATACTAAGCTGCTGTGAAAAGGAACTGCTGTGTCTGCAGCACAGGATGGAGACTCACTAGAGTGTTTTGAATGAAAATTTTGAAGTAACATGAAGAGTTGAATAGGTACTTCCCTGGTGGCCCAGTGGTTAAGAGTCTACCCTCTCACTGAAGGGGGCAGGGGTTCAATCCCTGGTCAGGGAACTAAGATCCCACATGCCATGTCACACAGCCAAAAAATAAAAAGTTAAAAAAAAAATAGTTGAATAAACCCAAGCCATTTGGTAAATTGTATTTACATAATTTATGGTGATAAGGTGGGTTAGGATGAAGATGAGGTGCTACTAGAGATGATACAAGGGGATAATGGTGAAGAAAATTAAGGCAGATGCAAATAAATATAAAAATAATAAAAAAGCAAGTATGATAGTGTGCCATAAACCACAGCTGATTGTCCACATTCTATGCACTTGAAGTCCAAAAGAATAAAATAACCTCCCAGAAAACACAACAAAATAACTAGCCATTTCCTCTTTCCTTTAAGTTGCAATTTATGCAGCTAAATCATATCAAAAATGAACAAACTGGACAAGGCAAGAATTATATCAGGATAATATTGCTTGTAACATATTTTCTTGCAGGGTCTTGTTGAAGCTCTATCTATGCTTAACTTATGTAATATTTTCTTAGTTTTGGAGTATTGGACTGAAATTGAAATGTTACATCTGCTTCAGTTAGAAAGATAATGCCATGCGGATTCTCTGATTTCTAAAGTACCTAAAGGAAATGAATATTCATTGGAAGTACTGATGCTGAAGCTGATGGGCACCTGAGAAGAGGCAACTCACTAGGAAAGATCCTGATGTTGGGTAAGATTGAGGACAGGAGGAGAAGGGGGCAACAGAGGATGAGATGGTTTGAAGGCATCACTGACTTGATGGACATGAGTTTGAGCAAACTACAGGAGATGGTGGAGGACAGGGAAGCCTGGCATGCTGCAGTTCATGGGGTCACAAAGAGTCAAACATTACTTAGTGACTGAACAACAACAGTAGGTGTCAGAAAAGTTTACTAGATATATTTTTACTAATCTAAATTTGCTAGTATATAGTTCCAATAAAGTAATTATGGATTTTAAGGAAATCTACAGTTACCCAGTTATGTCATCAGTTATGCAGATGATACCACCCTTACGGCAGAAAGTGAAAAGGAACTCAAAAGCCTCTTGATGAAAGTGAAAGAGGAGAGAAAAAGTTGGCTTAAAGCTCAACATTCAGAAAACGAAGATCATGGCATCCGGTCCCACCACTTCATGGGAAATATATGGGGAAACAGTGGAAACAGTGTCAGACTTTATTTTTCTGGGCTCCAAAATCACTACAGATGGTGACTGCAGCCATGAAATTAAAAGACACTTACTCCTTGGAAGGAAAGTTATGACCAACCTAGATAGCATATTCAAAAGCAGAGACATTACTTTGCCAACATAGGTTTGTCTAGTCAAGGCTATGGTTTTTCCTGTGGTCATGTATGGATGTGAGAGTTGGACTGTGAAGAAGGCTGAGCGCCGAAGAATTGATGCTTTTGAAGTGTGGTGTTGGAGAAGACTTTTGAGAGTCCCTTGGACTGCAAGGAGATCCAACCAGTCCATTCTGAAGGAGATCAGCCCTGGGATTTCTTTGGAAGGAATGGTGCTAAAGCTGAAACTCCAGTACTTTGACCACCCGATACGAAGAGTTGACTCATTGGAAAAGACTCTGATGCTGGGAGGGATTGGGGGCAGGAGGAGAAGGGGATGACAGAGGATGAGATGGCTGGATGGCATCACTGACTCGATGGATGTGAATCTCAGTGGACTCCGGGAGTTGGTGATGGACAGGGAGGCCTGGCGTGCTGCGATTCATGGGGTCGCAAAGAGTAGGACACGACTGAGTGACTGATCTGATCTGAAAGTTACCCATGAAATCAGATGCTTGCTTTTTGGCAGGAAAGCCATGACAAACCTAGACAGTGTGCTGGAAAGCAGAGACATTACTCTGCTGACAAAGGTCGTATAGTCAAGGCTATGGTCTTCCCAGTGGTCACATACAGTTGTGAGAGCTGAACCACGAAGAAGGCATAGCACTGAAGAATTAATGCCTTCGAACTGTGCTGGGGAAGACTTCTGAGAGTCCCTTGGACAGCAAGGAGATCAAATCAGTCAGTCTTAATGGAAATCAACCCCAAATACTCATTGGAAGTACTGATGCTGAAGCTGAAGTTCCATTATTTTGGTCATTTGATGCAAATAGGTGACTCATTGGAAAAGTCCCTGATGCTGGGAAAGATTGAGGGCAGAAGTAGAAGAGGGCGTCAGAAGATGAGATGGCTGGATGACATCACGGATACAATGGACATGAACTTGGGCAAACTTCAGGTGATGGTGAGGAACAGAGGGGCCTGATATGATGCAATCCATGGGTTCAAAGAGTTGGACATGACTTTGTGACTGAACAGCAACAACAACAGTAATACTCCTTTCAATAGAGTTTAAGTAATCATATTAACTAGCCACATCTTGGGAGATGGCAATGGCACCCCACTCCAGTACTTTTGCCTGGAGAATCCCATGGATGGAGGAGCCTGGTAGGCTGCAGTCCAGGAGGTCGCTAAGAGTCAGACACAACTGAGCGACTTCACTTTCACTTTTCACTTTCATGCACTGGAGAAGGAAATGGCAACCCACTTCAGTGTTCTTGCCTGGAGAATCCCAGGGATGAGGAAGGCTGGTGGACTGCTGTCTATGGGGTCGAACAGAGTCGGACACGACTGAAGTGACTTAGCAGCAGCAGCAGCAGCAGCCACAGCTTGATAAGACATTTGAGAATGTGCTTGAATAATAGTTCTCAGAAAGGCATTGTTTTACGTGATCTGTGATTTCCTTAGTATAGATGTGGCTTTTTTATTGTTACAAGAGAATAGGGAAATAGTATTGCTAAAATAACATATCTAGTCAAGTTCCAATTTAATGAATGACCAATTCTGGCAACTAAAATTCTACTTGCCTCACCCTGAAAAAAAAAAGCTATCCAACACAATTTTATTGTTATAATTAATGCCATATTCAAACACTGAAAATTTAAAAGTTTTCTCCAAACTACAACTTTAACCATCACCGTTTTCATGGTGTCATTCTGAGATATTAAACTAGTAGGCATCTAGTCTCCTCAGTTCATTTTGTTCATCAAGGAAGATCCAGAATAATGATGTGTTACAAAAGATTTTAAAATTTTTTAATGCAAACCTGCAGATGTTTAGCATCTGCAGATCAACTACAGGATCATTATTATCAACAGAACATATTCATTATTTTCATTTGTGCCATTTTTGTTTCGCCTTGAGAAAAATCAATGAACATCTCTAGAATGTGGAGTGCCAATTATGGAGCCAGATGCCCTGGTTTCAAATCCTAACTCCTCACTTAGCAATCTGTGTCACTGTGCATAAGTCATTTGATCTTTCTGTGCCTCAGATTTCTTGTCTGTTAAACTGAATGAATGTCACTGTGACCTCCTGTTTCAGTCTAGTTAATTGGTGCCCAAGACATGCTGAAAAGAGTCATAGAGTCCAACCATATGGAGCTTAGCCAAACATATCTTATTGCCAGTGGCCTCTGCCTTTGCATGAAGCTCCCACAGAGCTCCTTGCAGCAAGCAGGTGAGACACTCAAGTTCTCTGCAGTTGATGAGCAACATCTGGTACTAATGACTTCACCACCACATACTGCCAGCATCCACCACCTTGACAGGTTCATTAGTGGCCAGCTGCAGAGTATGTTGCTGCCTATCAGGATCCAGGGGTCTGTGAACTGCTAGCAAGAGTGTTGCCTTGGGAGCCAAGTGTTAATGCATGCTGTTGGTGTGCTGTATCGAGCTAGCCAGGGGCTCTTGGTGGGTTGTGGGCTCTGGTTGTTTTGTAGTTATTAAGCTGTGTCCAGCTCTTTGAGACAGGCTTCCCTGTCCTTCACCATCTCCTGGAGCTTGCTCAAACTCAAGTCAATTGAGTCAGTGATGCCATCCAACCATCCTCTGTTGTCCCCTTCTTCTCCCGTCTTCAATCTTTCCCAACATCAGGGTCTTTTCTAATGTGTTGGCTCTACGCATCAGGTGGCCAAAGGATTGGAGCTTCCATTTCAGCATCGGTCCTTCCAATGAATATTCAGGATCGATTTCCTTTAGGTTTGACTGGTTTGATCTCCTTACAGTCCAAGTGACTCTCAAGAGTCTTCTCCAGCACCACAATTCAAAAACATCAATCCTTCAGTGCTCAGCCTTCTTTATGGATTGACTCTCACTGGCCTAATGTCTGAATTTATGTTTTTACATATATTGGCTAATTTTATCCCTTTGTGGCTGATGTGTCTCTTTTACAATGTTTATGCTAGCTGTAGCGTATTGCTCTAACAATGCATGAGTATTTTTCAAATTAGACCTTCATCAGACATTTGGAATAGTCGAGTTGAAAATGTTGAATTGGTTTTCAAACTCCATTCATATTTCCATAAGAAATTTCAGCATTAATTTGTCAAGAAAGAAATAGAATTGCAGTTGAAATCTTAAAATATAATTTCTACTGTGGTGTAATATAATTTTTTCACATAAACTTATTGTGGACAAAGTTTTATTGATGATTGCATCAAGAACTTGGAACTATCATGTAAAAGCTTTCATCAGGAACTGCCTCTTATAGCAAAATCTGATATTAAAAACATGTTTTAGAAACAAGTTCAAATTTTTCATTTACATTTTTGAAAACCTATAATTTAAAAGTTTTATAGAAACTGATCATTCTTAGTATAAGTGAACACTTTGTTTTTCTAATAAATAATATGAAGAAAATGTAAAACATTTGTTTCACCAAACACCATATAAATGTGACTGACATGACCCAATACCCCAGTATTTACCCCATTTTGCTATAGAAATATTATTTTTCTTCTGCCATTGTGCAAATAATTTAGGGAAGTAATTAATTAAAGTGTAAATGCAAGCTGGAATATACAGCAAATACTAGAAACATGAGAGTAGATTTATATTATTAAGAAGAAAAATGTCCAGGCAAGATAAATTATTAGTTCTCACCAATATTGCATGCTTCTTGAATTCCTGGAAATTTGGGAGACTGTGTCTCCCATCTCATCATGCTTAGGTAGGAACAGGTGACTAGTACTGAATAATGTCATGTGAGCAGAAATAATACCTATCACTTCTGGTGTGAGATTTTCAGGATTGTTTCTTTTTCCTTGTCTTGGCAACTAACAACATTCCAAGTGGTGGAACACTGGTCACTTTGTAATCTTGACAACAGTGTAAAGGAAAGTGAGTGCTCAGTCGCTTCATTTCACTTCAGTCACTCAGTCATGTGTGACTGACTCTTTGTGACTCCAAGAACCACAGCATGCCAGGCTTACCTGTCCATCACCAACTCCCAGAGTTTACCCAAACTCATGTCCATCGAGTCGGTGATGCCATCCAGCCATCTCATCCTCTGTCGTCCCCTTCTCCAGTGCCCTCAATCTTTCCCAGCATCAGGGTCTTTTTCAATGAGTCAGCTCTTTACTTCAGGTGGTGAAAGGATTGGAATTTCAGACTCAATCAGTCCTTCCAATGAACACCCAGGTCTGATCTCCTTTAGGATGGACTGGTTGGATCTCTTTGCAGTCTAAGTGACTCTCAAGAATCTTCTCCAACACCACAGTTCAAAAGCATCAGTTCTTCAGTACTCAGCTTTCTTTATAGTCCAAAGCTCATATCCATACATGACTACTGGAAAAACCATAGCCTTGACTAAATGGACCTTTGTTGGCAAAGTAATGTCTATGCTTTTTAACATGCTGTCTAGGTTGGTCATAACTTTCCTTCCAAGGAGTAAGCGTCTTTTAATTCCATGGCTGCAATCACCATCTGCAGTGATTTTGGAGCCCCCAAATATAAAGTCTGCCACTGTTTCCACTGTTTCCCCATCTATTTCCCATGAAGTGAAGGGACTGGATGCCATGATCTTAGTTTTCTGAATGTTGAGCTTTAAGCCAACCTTTTCACTCTCCTCTTTCACTTTCATCAAGAGCCTCTTTAGTTCTTCTTCACTTTCTGCCATAAGGGAGGTGTCATCTGCATATCTGAGGTTGTTGATATTTCTCCTGGCAATCTTGATTCCAGCTTGTGCTTCTTTCAGCCCAGCGATTCCCATGATGTAGTCTGCATATAGGTTAAATAAGCAGGGTGACAATATACAGCCTTGATGTACTCCTTTTCCTATTTGGAACCAGTCTGTTGTTCCATGTCCAGTTCTCACTGTTGCTTCCTGACCTGCATATAGGTTTCTCAAGAGGCAGGTTAGGTGGTCTGGTATTCCCATCTCTTTCAGAATTTTCCACAGTTTATTGTGATCCACACAGTCAAAGGCTTTAGCATAGTCAATAAAGCAGAAGTAAATGTTTTTCTGGAACTCTCTTACTTTTCCCATGATCCAGCAGACGTTGGCAATTTGATCTCTGGTTCCTCTGCCTTTTCTAAAACCAGCTTGAAAATCTGGTAGTTCACGGTTCAGGTATTGCTGAAGCCTGGCTTGGAGAATTTTGAGCATTACTTTACTAGCGTGTGAGATGAATGCAATTGTGCAGTAGTTTGAGCAATCTTTGGCATTGCCTTTCTTTGGGATTGGAATAAAAACTGACCGTTTCCAGTCCTGTGGCCACTGCTGAGTTTTCCAAATTTGCTGGCATATTGAGTGCAGCACTTTCACAGCATCATCTTTCAGGATTTGAAATAGTTCAACTGGAATTCCATCACCTCCACTAGCTTTGTTCATAGTGATGCTTCCTAAAGCCCACTTGACTTCACATTCCATGATGTCTGGCTCTACGTGAGTGATCACACCATTGTGATTATCTGGGTCATGAAGCTCTTTTTTGTACAGTTCTTCTGTGTATTCTTGCCACCTCTTTCTAATATCTTCTGCTTCTGTTGGGTCCTTACCATTTCTGTCCTTTATTGAGCCCATCTTTGAATGAAATGTTCCCTTGGAATCTCTAATTGTCTTGAAGACATCTCTAGTCTTTTCCATTCTATTGTTTTCCTCTATCTCTTTTCACTGATGGCTGAGGAAGGCTTTCTTATCTCTCCTTGCTGTTCTTTGTAACTCTGCATTCAGATGGGTATATCTTTCCTTTTCTCCTTTGCTTTTCAGTTCTCTTCTTTTCACAGCTATTTGTAAGGCCTCCTCAGACAGCCATTTTGCTTTTTGCATTTCTTTTTCTTGAGGATGTTCTTGATTCCTGTCTCCTGTACAATGTCATGAACCTCTGTCCATAGTTCATCAGGCATTCTATCAGATCTAGTTCCTTAAATCTATTTCTCACTTCCACTGTATAATCATAAAGGATTTGATTTAGGTCATACATGAATGGTCTAGTGGGTTTCCCTACTTTCTTCAGTTTAAGTGTGAATTTGGCAATAAGGAGTTCATGATCTAAACCACAGTCAGCTCCTGGTCTTGTTTTTGCTGACTGTATAGAGCTTCTCCATCTTTGGCTGCAAAAAATATAATCAATGTGATATCAATGTTGACCATCTGGTGATGTCCACCAGAGTCTTCTCTTGTGTTGTTTGAAGAGGGTGTTTACTATGGCCAGTGTGTTCTTGTGGCAAAACTCTATTAGCCTTTGCCCTGCTTCATTCCATATTCCAAGGCCAAATTTGCCTGTTACTCCAGGTTTTTCTTGACTTCCTACTTTTGCATTCCAGTCCCCTATAATGAAAAGGACATCTTTTTTGGGTGGTAGTTCTAAAAGGTCTTGTAGGTCTTCACAGAACCGCTCTACTTCAGCTTCTTCAGCATTACTGGTCAGGGCATAGACTTGGATTACTGTGATATTGAATGGTTTACCTTGGAAATGAACAGACATCATTCTGTTGTTTTTGAGATTGCATCCAAGTATTGTGTTTTGGACTCTCATTGACTATGAAGGCTAGTCCATTTCTTCAAGGGATTTCTGCCCAGAGTAGTAGATATAATGGTCATCTGAGTTAAATTCACCAAGTCCAGTCCATTTTAGTTCACTGACTCCTAGAAAGTCGACGTTCACTCTTGCCATCTCCTGTGAGTTGCTTCAGTTGTGTCCAACTCTTTGCAATCCCATGAACTGTAGCCTGCCAGGCTCCTCTCTGTCCCCAGATTCAATGGTCTGCAGGAAATCTAAACATTTATATGTGAATTCATTGACCATCAGATCAGATCAGATCAGTTGCTCAGTCGTGTCCAACTCTTTGTGACCCCATGAATAGCAGCACGCCAGGCCTCCCTGTCCATCACCAACTCCCGGAGTTCACCCAGACTCACGTCCATTGAGTCAGTGATGCCATCCAGCCATCTCATCCTCTGTCGTCCCCTTCTTCTCTTGCCCCCAGTTCCTCCCAGCATCAGAGTCTTTTCCAATGAGTCAACTCTTCGCATGAGGTGACCAAAGTAATGGAGTTTCAGCTTTAGTATCATTCCTTCCAAAGAAATTCCAGGGCTGATCTCCTTCAGAATGGACTGATTGGATCTCCTTACAGTCCAAGGGACTCTCAAGAGTCTTCTCCAACACCACACTTCAAAAGCATCAATTCTTCGGTGCTCAGCCTTCTTCACAGTCCAGCTCTCATATCCATACATGACCACAGGAAAAACCATAGCCTTGACAAGACAAACCTTTGTTGGCAAAGTAATGTCTCTGCTTCTGAATTATGCTATCTAGGTTGGTCATAACTTTCCTTCCAAGGAGTAAGTGTCTTTTAATTTCATGGCTGCAGTCACCATCTGCAGTGATTTTGGAGCCCAAAAAAATAAAGTCTGACACTGTGTCCCCTGTTTCCCCATCTATTTCCCATGAAGTGGTGGGACTGGATGCCATGATCTTCGTTTTCTGAATGTTGAGCTTTAAGGCAACTTTTTCAGTCTCCTCTTTCACTTTCATCAAGAGGCTTTTGAGTTCCTCTTCACTTTCTGCCATAAGGGTGGTGTCATCTGCATATCTGAGGTTATTGATGTTTCTCCCGGCAATCTTGATTCCAGCTTGTGTTTCTTCCAGTCCAGCGTTTCTCGTTGACCATAGGGGGCTGTTTTTCCCTCAGCTTTAGTCCAGCTTCTCCTGATAAATTCACCAAAATATGAAATTCTTAAAAAAGTGTTTGAAATATAAAATGAGGCTTGTCCAAGCTCCTAGTATTATTAAAATAAAATAAAGCTAGAAAAAGATAAATGACCAAGTAAAATTATGGGCAAATATCTTGAACAGAAAAGAAGATACACAAATGTTCAATAAGTATGTAAAACGGTGATTAGAGAAATTTAAGATGACCCTCCACACATATACAGAATGGTTGAACTCAACACACTGAGAACCCCAAGAGTTAACGAAGTTATGAAGCAATGGAAACTCTGGAAGAAATATAAATTAGAATAATCACTTTGCAAAACTGTGGCATTATCTACTAAATTTTAATGTAATTAGTCTCAGTGATTAGCTATTCCATGGCTAGGTATCAACTGATTATAAATGTAACAAAGTCAAAACCTGAAAATAAGAATAGATAATTAAAACAGTGGTGTATTCATATAGTGGTAAGCTATTCATCGATAAAGGTAAACAGATTACAATGGATAAAGATCAGAAACTGAATACTGGCTAAAAAGAGCCACACCTACAGAAGAAGACATACTGTATTTTTCCTTTTTGTAAATTTCAAAAACTTCCCAAGTAACTTTTATGTTAGCAGTCAGGATCATGTTGTATGTGAGGAGGAAGAGGTAGTGAGTTAGTGCAAGGGGCCTTTTGGGCACATGCAATATCTTTTCAAGTTGTGGTTACAGGGTGTTCATCTTGTGATAAATCACTGAGATGAATATTCGTTTTGAACACATTTTCTATGTGTTTGTTATACTTAAGTAGATTTAAAAGGAATACTATTAAGGCAAAATCTCTTTCTGATAAATATGCATGTACACAAAAAAACAGGCTGGGAGTGTATATTTTGAACAAAGTAGGCTGTATGGTAAAATTACCTGATTTTTATATTCTTCATTGTTTTTTATTTTGCATGTTTTTTATACCATTTTTTTTTTTTTGCAATTTTAAAGAAAACTCTTAAAAAAATAGAAACAAATACTTCAACTTTGTGTCAGGAAACAAAACTCCCTTTAAAATTTGCTTAAACTTTAATATCTCCTTTCACTTGTTCTTCTTTTCCAGAAGAATGACGTTTAATATATACTATTTTAAAAATGGATATCTGCATTTCTGTTTTATTTAACTACTATGGTTTTAACACTAGTTTTTTTTTTTAAGTTTTAGTGTATCTTCAGTGATTTTATTTTGAATTTATTTAAAAAATAGAAGACTTGGCTGGGAACTATCTTTATTAGTCTCTATTAGAAAGTACATTCTAAATTATTAAGAGCAACATGAATGAACTTTTAAAACATAAAATGTTTCATATATTGAAGCCTTTACTTTTTAGAAAGTTTCCCACAATCTATGTCACAGAAGAACAATTGTGTTAAATGCATATAAATGATTAATAAAATTTTGTATCCCCTCTCCATTAGTTAGGGGCTTCCCAGGTTGCACAAATGATAGAGAGTCTTCCTGCCAATGCAAGAAACACAAGAGACCCGAGTTAGATCCCTGGGTTAGGAAGATCCTCTGGAGAAGGAAATGGCAACTCACTCCAGTATTTTTGCCTGGAGAAGTCCATGGACAGGGGAGTCTGGTGGGTTATAGTCGATAGGGTAGCAAAGAGTCAAACATGACCTACCACACAATACTACATTAGTGTGAGTGTGTGTGTGTGTCTATGTGCATGTGTGTGTGTACTTGGTTATTTCTATTGCCTTAGGACAAAGTTTTGTCATAGAAGGCCATAACTAAGGTAGTATTTTTCAAAATATATTTTGTGGGGAGCAAATATTAATCTCAGTGATGTAAACTGAAAGCATTTCCTCTAAAATCAGGAACAAGGCAAGGGTGCCCGTTCTCCTCTCATTACTATTATTCAACATGGTTTTGGAAGTCCTAGCCACAGCAATCAGAGACGAATAAGGAATAAAAGGAATCCAGATTGGATAAGAAGAACTAAGGCTCTCACTGTTCGCAGATAACATGATTCTTTACATAGAAAACCTTAAAGATGCCACCAGAAAATTACTAGTGCTAAGCAATGAATATAGTAAAGTTGCAAGATACAGAATTAATGCACATAAATCCCTTGCACTCCTATACACTAACAATGAAAAATCAGATGGAAAAAGTAAGGACACAATGCCATTTAGCATTGCAACAAAAAAATAAAATACTTAGGAATAATTTTACCTGAAGAGACAAAACACCTATATGCAGAAAACTATTAGACAGTGATGAAAGAAATTAAGACAACACAAACAGATGGAGAGATATACCATGTTCTTGCATTGAAGAAGTCAATACTGTGAATATGACTACACTACCAAAGCAATCTATAGATTCAATGCAATCCCTGTAAAACCACTGATGGTATTTTTCACAGAACTAGAACAAATAATTGTATGAAAATACAAAATACCCTGGATAGCCAAAGAAATCTTGAGAAAGGAGAATGAAGCTGGAGCTATCAGTCTTCCTGACTTCAGACTATACTACAAAGCTACACTTATCAAGACAGTATGGCACTGGCACAAAAACAAAAATATGAACCAATGGAAGAAAATATAAAGCCTGGAGGTAAGTCCATGCACCTAGGAGCACCTGTCTTTGACAAAGGAGGGAAAAACATGCAATGGAGAAAAGACAGTCTCTTCAATAAGCGGCGCTGGGAAAATTGGGCAGCTATGTGTAAAATAATGAAATTAGAACACTTCCTAACACCATACACAAAAATAAACTCAAAATGGATTAAAGGCCTAAATGTAAGACCAGAAACTATAAAACTCTTAGAGGAAAGCATAAGCAAGACAGTCTTTGACATAAATAACAGAAAGATCCTCTATGACCAACCTTCTAGAGTAATGGAAATAAAAACAGAAATAAGCAAATGAGACCTACTTAAGCTTAAAGTCTTTTGTACAATGAAGAAAACTGTAAACAAGGGAAAAAGAAAACTCTCAGAATAGGAGGAAATAATAGCAAATGAAATAACTGACACAGGATTAATCTCCAAATTATACAAACAACTCAATACCAGAAAAACAAGCAATTCAATAAAAAAGTAGGCAGAAGACCTAAACAGATTTCTCCAAAGAAGACATAGAGATGGCTAATAAACACATGAAAAGATGCTCAGCATCGCTCATTATTTGCGAAATGCATATCAAAACTACAATGAGGTATCCTCTCATGCCAGTCAGAATGGCCATCATCAAAAAGTCTACAAATAATAAATGCTGGAAAAGGTGTGGAGAAAAGTGAACCCTCTTGCACTGTTGGTGGGAATGCAAAATGATACAGCCATTGTGGAGAATAGTGTGGAGATTCCTTAAAAAACTAGGAATAAAACTACCTTATGACCCAGCAATCCCACTACTAGACATATACCCTCAGGAAACCATAACTGAAAAAGACACATGTATCCCAGTGTTCATTGCAGCACTATTTACAATAGCTAGACATGGAAACAACTGAGACAAGAACACAAGAGAAGACTCTGCACGTGGACATCACCAGATGGTCAAAACCGAAATCAGATTGATTATATTCTTTGCAGCCAAAAATGGAAAAGCTCTATACAGTCAGCAAAAACAAGACTTGAAGCTGACTGTGGCTCAGATCATAAATTCCTTATTACCAAATTCAGACTTAAATTGAAGAAAGTAGGGAAACCCACTAGACCGTTCAGGTATGACCTAAATCAAATCCCTTATGATTATACAGTAGAAGTGAGAAATAGATTTAAGGCACTAGATCTGATAGACAGAATACCTGATGAACTGTGGATGGAGGTTCATGACATTGTGCAGGAGACAGGGATCAAGACCATCCCCATGGAAAAGCAGTGCAAAAAAGCAAAATGGGTGTCTAGGGAGGCCTTACAAATAGAGGTAAAAGGAGAGAAGTGAAAAACAAAGGAGAAAAGGAAAGATATAAGCATCTGAATGCAGAGTTCCAAGAATAGCAAGAGAGATAAAAAAGACTTCCTCAGCGATCATTGCAAAGAAAAAGAGGAAAACAACAGAATGGAAAAGACTAGAGATCTCTTCAAGAAAATTAGAGATACCAAGGGAACATTTCATGCAAAGATGGGCTCAATAAAGAACAGAAATGGTATGGACCTAACAGAAGCAGAAGATATTAAGAAGAGGTGGCAAGAATACACAGAAGAACTGTACAAAAAAAACTTCATGACCAAGATAATCACGATGGTGTGATCACTCACCTAGAGCCAGACATCATGGAATGTGAAGTCAAGTGAGCCTTAGAAAGCATGACTATGAACAAAGGTAGTGGAGGTGATGGAATTCCAGTGGAGCTATTTCAAATCCTGAAAGATGATGCTGTGAAAGTGCTGCACTCAATATGCCAGCAAATTTGGAAAACTCAGCAGTGGCCACAGGACTAGAAAAGGTCAGTTTTCATTCCAATCCCAAGGAAAGGCAATGCCAAAGAATGCTCAAACTACTGGAGAATTGCACTCATCTCAAAATTAAGTAATGTAATGCTCAAAATTCTCCAAGCCAGGCTTCAGCAATACCTGAACTGTGAACTTCCAGATGTTCAAGCTGGTTTTAGAAAAGGCAGAGGAACCAGAGATCAAATTGCCAACATCTGCTGGATCATCGAAAAAGCAAGAGAGTTCCAGAAAAACATCTATTTCTGCTTTATTGACTATGCCAAAGCCTTTAACTGTGTGGGTCACAATAAACTGTGGGAAATTCTGAAAGAGATGGATTACCAGACCACCTAACCTGCCTCTTGAGAAACCTGTATGCAGGTCAGGAAGCAACAGTGAGAACTGGACATGGAACAACAGATTGGTTCCAAATAGGAAAAGGAGTACATCAAGGCTATATATTGTCACCCTGTTTATTTAAATTATATGCAGAGAAACGCTGGGCTGGAAGAAGAACAAGCTGGAATCAAGATTGCTGGGAGAAATATCAATAACTTCAGATATGCAGATGACACCACCCTTATGGCACAAAGTGAAGAGGAACTAAAAAGTCTCTTGATGAAAGTGAAAGAGGACAGTGAAAAAGTTGGCTTAAAGCTCAACATTCAGAAAACTAAGATCATGGCATCCAGTCCCTTCACTTCATGGGAAATAGATGGGGAAACAGTCGAAACAATGTCAGAGTTGATTTTTTTGGGCTCCAAAATCACTGTATATGGGGATTTCAGCCATGAAATTAAAAGACGCTTACTCCTTGGAAGGAAAGTTATGACCAATCTAGATAGCATATTCAAGAGCAGAGACATTACTTTGCCAACAAATGTCCGTCTAGTCAAGGCTATGGTTTTTCCAGTGGTTATGTATGGATGTGCGAGTTGGACTGTGAAGAAAGCTGAGCACTGAAGAATGGATGCTTTTGAACTATGGTGTTGGAGAAGACTCTTGAGAGTTTCTTGGACTGCAAGGAGATCCAAGCAGTCCATTGTAAAGGATATCAGTCCTGGGTGTTCTTTGGAAGAAGTGATGCTAAGCTGAAACTCCAGTACTTTGGCCACCGCATGTGAAGGTTGACTCATTGGAAAAGACTCTGATGCTGGGAGGGATTGAGGGCAGGAGGAGAAGGGGACGACAGAGGATGAGATGGCTGGATGGCATCACTGACTCGATGGACTTGAGTCTGAGTGAACTCCGGGAGTTGGTGATGGACAGGGAGGCCTGGTGTGCTGCAGTTCATGGGGTTGCAAAGAGTTGGACACAACTGAACAACTAAACTGACTGAACTGATAAGAAGGAATGCATCTGAATCAGTTGTAATGATGTGGATGAACCCCAAGCCTATTATATAGAATGAAGTAAGTCAGAAAGAGAAAGAAAAATATTGCATATTAATGCATATATATAGAATCTAGAAAGATCGTACTGATGATCCTATTTGCAGAGCATCTAAGGAGATGCACACATAAAGAACAGACTTTTGCCACAGTTGGAGATGTAGAGGGGCCAACTATTAATATATTGCTTTATCTCGTTTCTTGTCACACTTCCAGAGTCAACATCACCTCCCTTGCACTGTCTCTCCTTGCCTGGTGTACACTGGGCCCTCAGAGCCCACATACCTTTCTCAGCAGTGGTCTCTTATCTAAGAGGTGGCTTTCCTACTTTCTTTTACCCCATTACAATTTCCATTTTCTGGGTACAGCTGTTAGGAGAAAATTATTTTCACAATTCCACACAGTGAGAGAGAGCACACCCTGATGCATTTCCCTACTTTAGAATCCTAGTTGTTTTATTTATTTATTTACTGTAAACAATGAGACTACTGAGTATAGAAGGAGAGATGGAAAAGTAATCATGTCTTTTACTAGGAAAGAATGTAGGGAGATAATATTTTTCTAGATCCACATATCATGCCATGTAGGAGTGATGACCTCCCATCTTGTGTGCCTTCTGCACTGGACTCTCCTGGGTCCCAAAGGCTTTGGTTTGGGCAGTTCAGTTTAGTTCAGTCACTCAGCCGTGTCTGACTCTTTGTGACCCCATGGATCACAGTACGCCAGGCCTCCCTGTCCATCACCAACTCCCGGAGTTCACTCAGACTCACGTCCATCGAGTCGGTGATGCCATCCAGCCATCTCATCCTCTGTCGTCCCCTTCTCCTCCTGCCCCCAATCCCTCCCAGCATCAGGGTCTTTTCCAATGAGTCAACTCTTTGCATGAGGTGGCCAAAGTACTGGAGTTTCAGCTTTAGTATCATTCCTTCCAAAGAAATCCCAGGTATACCTGTGTGTGGCAGATTCATTTCAATATTTGGCAAAACTAATATTGTAAAGTTTAAAAATAAAATAAAATTAAAAAAAACAAAACAAAGAAATCCCAGGGCTGATCTCCTTCAGAATGGACTGGTTGGATCTCCTTGCAGTCCAAGAGACTCTCAAGAGTCTTCTCCAACACCACAGTTCGAAAGCATCAATTCTTCAGCGCTCAGCCTTCTTCACAGTCCAACTCTCACATCCATACATGACCACAGGAAAAACCATAGCCTTGACTAGACGAACCTTTGTTGGCAAAGTAATGTCTCTGCTTTTGAATATGCTATCTGGGTTGGCCATAACTTTCCTTCTAAGAAGTAAGCGTCTTTTAATTTCATGGCTGCAGTCACCATCTGCAGTGATTTTGGAGCCCAGAAAAATAAAGTCTGACACTGTTTTCACTATTTCACCATCTATTTCCCATGAAGTGGTGGGACCGGATGCCATGATCTTTGTTTTCTGAATGTTGAGCTTTAAGCCAACTTTTCACTCTCCACTTTCACTTTCATCAAGAGGCTTTTGAGTTCCTCTTCACTTTCTGTCATAAGGGTGGTGTCATCTGCATATCTGAGGTTATTGATATTTCTCCTGGCAATCTTGATTCCAGTTTGTGTTTCTTCCAGTCCAGCGTTTCTCATGATGTACTCTGCATATAAGTTAAATAAACAGGGTGACAATATACAGCCTTGACGAACTCCTTTTCCTGTTTGGAACCAGTCTGTTGTTCCATGTCCAGTTCTAACTGTTGCTTCCTGACCTGCATACAAATTTCTCAAGAGGCAGATCAGGTGGTCTGGTATTCCCATCTCTTTCAGAATTTCCCACAGTTTATTTTGATCCACACAGTCAAAGGCTTTGGCATAGTCAATAAAGCAGAAATAGATGTTTTTCTGGAACTCTCTTGCTTTTTCCATGATCCAGCGGATGTTGGCAATTTGATCTCTGGTTCCTCTGCCTTTTCTAAAACCAGCTTGAACATCAGGAAGTTCACAGTTCACATATTGCTGAAGCCTGGCTTGGAGAATTTTGAGCATTACTTTACTAGCGTGTGAGATGAGTGCAATTGTGCGGTAGTTTGAACATTCTTTGGAATTGCCTCTCAGAGATAAAGTTAAATAAATACACAAATGAAAAAGAAATAGGAATAAGCAAAGAAAAACTAATTCAATATTTCTAGGCACATGGATCTTGCTAATGTAAGTTTAGGTGCTTTCAAAGAGTTTACTTTCTTGAGTTGGTTTGCATTCTTTCTTTCCACCCATAATCTAGTTTAGTCTATATTTGACATTCTTTTTAGAACATAATGTAGTATGCACAATAATAAAGTTCTATAGTTAAAATTAAGAATGCTTTAGGTTTAATTGTACATATACAGTGGCTTTGAACAAATTCAGAAAACATCATGAATTGATGGTATGGCTGTATTTTCTAGTTTACCTGAGAAAGGCAATATTATGTTAGTATTAACATTATAATATTAATCTGAATATTAAATTGATCTGAATATATTTTAGGCCTGACCCAGCAATGTATTCATGAGGTATACATATATGAAGAAACTATTTGTTGTTCATCTGAAATTCAAATTTGATGAGGTCCCCTATATTTTGATTTGCTAAATCTGATAACTCTGTGCATAATACCATTATTAAAGTGGTTTCTTCAGAGCAAAATTGCTAAACCTGATTCCAGGTACATGATGAATATCTGATACATGTTATTAAGTGAAATTAAAAATGATAAATTGCAGTACACTGACAAAATATGGAGACTTCTCCAGTGTGCATAATATATATGAAATAGAAGGGTAAAAAAAAAATAGTACCCCAAACACTATTGAAAATAATATTGATTCTCAAGGACTAATCTCAAGCTAGAGGTGTATACTTTATTGCTTAGGTGTCTGTGAAGAAAGGTTATTCAAGAATCAATAAAAGGCAAAAATTTTCATAAAACAGATGAAAATAGAAAATACTGTGGAATCCAGCCATGTCAATAGGTATAGCCAGCTAATTAAGGTGCTTTATACTGTGTTATTTCTTTAGGCACATTAAGAGAATGTTTAAAAGAGAGCTATGAAATGCAATTTAAGGATTTATGGTAAACAAATTTTGCTAATTATATATCTTGTAATTTTTTTAGGTAGTAATTAATGTTAAGTATTGGGGGCAGGAGGAGAAGGGGACGACAGAGGATGAGATGGCAGGATGGCATCACCGACTCGATGGACGTGAGTCTCAGTGAACTCCAGGAGTTGGTGATGGACAGGGAGGACTGGCATGCTGCGATTCATGGGGTTGCAAAGAGTGAGACACAACTAAGTGACTGAACTGAACTGAACTGAACTGAAGGTTAAGTATTGCAAACTTGAGCTTACTGGTCTGCTTCCAAGTTGCCCTCTTAGAGTGTAAACACATAAGCTTAAAAAAATAAAATCAAAATGCTCCCTTGTAAGATCATTTCAAACCTACTCTCATAAATAAGCACATAACTTGAGAAATGTCATTCATCTATCTAGCTAACAGAATTTCTAGGACTCAGTTTCAGTTTATCTGAACTCAAAACTTAAGGTTTTTTTAATAATAAAATGATAAATAAGATATAGAAAAGATTCAAATTCAGGGATAACGTAGTGTTCAAGAGTTTATTAAAAACATTAAAACCTGATGTTTCATATCTTCTATGCTATCACTTCTTGTTCCCATCCATCTGAAGGCTCCAGCTAAAAGTTGTGTTGAGGAATTAGCTAATCAGCTGCAGGAAAGCTGGTGCCAATGAGTTGTCTAGTTTGTTCTTGAGAGATAGATAGGAAATAATATTTACTAGGAATCCCAAGTCCAGAAAGAATGAGATTGTCATGTCCTGTACCAGTAGCTAGAAGGGAACTATTCATTCAGAATTTCATTTTTTTGCCCATTTATTTGATAAACATCAACTCAGTTTTCACTTGTGCCTGGTTTTCAGTACACAGCTTTGCTAAGCTTATTGCTCTTCATGATTTAATGATCAAATTTTGGTGTCCTATACTGCTATCTCTTTTCATTCTTTATATGACATATCTAATTCTTAAGTCTGTTTCTGTCAGCCTAACTAACTGTTTGAGGCTTTCAGTCAGCTAAGAATTGCTGGATGATTTTCCATTTGCTACCACATTATAGCACAAAGATAAACTGCAAAGAAAATTAACAGTATTTCTCGTATATTAGCTCTTCTGAGTGGGCCTCCTAGGTGGCGCTAGTGGTAAAGAACCCACCTGCCAATGCAGGAGAGGTAAGAGACATGGGTTCAGTCCCTGGGTTGGGAGGATCCCTTGGAGGAGGGCATGACAACTGACTCCAGTATTATTGCCTGGAAATCCCATAGACAGAGGGGCCTGGTGAGCTACAGTTCATTCGGTCTCAGAGTCGAACATGATCAAAGTGTCTGAGCGCACACAGAAAGTCTTCTTGTTGTGAGAAGGGAACTTGAAGAGAGAGAACTTGAAGAAGAAAGATCCCTGATCTTGGAGAGATCTAATCCATATAATTGGAGAAGGAAATGGCAACCCACTCCAATATTCTTGCCTGGGCAATCCCATGGACAGAGGAGCCTGGTGGGCTACAGTCCGTGGGGTCACAAAGAGTCAGACACGACTGAGCAACTAAACAACAAAACAAGACAGAGTCTTTGTAGCAGCTCACTGCAAATTTCACCGTTAAGACCTTAAATTAGAATTTCAGCCTTGTAAGGGAAATCACTTTAAGAATATCTATTTAAATCTTTTGTATCATGCTCTTATTACTGCAATGTATACCACATGGTCTTTCATCACAGGTGTGGGCACATTCAGCCTCAGGAAACCCTAATCACTGGAGGCTCAGTCTACCACCTGCCAACTCTGACCGTTTACACTCCCACTTAAACTTGGCTCATAACTTCTATTTTTGTGACCTTCACTCTTTCATAATAATTCCTTTAATAATTGAAGCCATCAGGTCCTCTTGACTCTTCTTTCCAGCGTGAATACTCTAAACTCATCCAAAAATTCTGTGTGACTTGGTTTCCAGGCTCAGCACCCATCTGTTTGCTCTCCAGGTTGCTGTAGTTTTTGTAAGTCTGCTCTAAAGATGGAATATAATTATTCAGGTTAGTCTCATCAGTACATAGTAAATATGATATCTTCTTCATGTCTGGAAATTATGCATTTATTATAGGATTATACTTGATTTTTTATTGTTCTCATATTTTTGGCACATATTCATTTTAATGTATGAAAAAATAAACGGAATTGGTTTCATGTAAGCTACTGCTAAGTCAAAATAGCTCAAAACTAGGATTTAAATAGTTGTTTTATTTGGATATGAATACAGTCCTATATAATTACATCAATTAAATTCAAGCATGTTAGACATTTGTCAATTATTTCAGCCTTGAAAACTTCTTTTTTGATATGAATTATTTTCTTCAACTGATTCCCTACTTCTGTCATTTCTCTTCATCAACATATTTGATAAATATTTTATTTATACTTTACTTTATTTCAAGCCCACTTCAGTGAAGTGAAAACCATAGAAATTTAACATTTCAATTACTCACTCATTCATCAAATATTTATCTAGCTTTTACTATGTACCAGGCTTGGTCATACATCAGAGAATAACAGAAGTGAACAAAATGGACTTGCGTTTGAAGAACAGAAAGATTATCTCTAGGCAAAACTTGGAGCAAGATTATTTCTGGTAAAATGATCAGTAAGAACAAAAGACTTAAAGGCAGAAAATCCTGGTCTTGGAGTGGAGATCTATATCATTCTCAAATGCAATAATGAAGGTGTTTTGTAACAACAGTTCTTATGGAGTACTTCTTAAGACAAATCACCAACAGAAATGCAATTCTGATGTTCAACTGGATGACCATTCATAAATTTAATTTCTATTAGGTAAGATAGGGAAGTGTCTTTACAAATACATCTGTACTCATCCAACTCCATCTTGACTTCTGTGCATGGTTTATGTTGACCAGTAGCTTCCATGTTGGCTAGTTCTCATCAAACTCATAGTAAAAAGTTTGTGTTGTGGTTTTGATGGATGTTTATTTATTTTTCATTTATTATGAAGTATAGTTGATTTACAATGTGTCAGTTTCAGGTGTGTAACAAAGTGATTCAATTTTACATGTATACATATTCTTTTTCAGATTCTTTTCCCATGTAGGTTATCACAACATATTGAGTATAGTCCCCTGTGCTATACAGTAGGTCCTTGTTTATCTATTTTATATGTAGTAGGAAGGCAATGGCACCCCACTCCAGTACTCTTGCCTGGAAAATCCCATGGATGGAGGAGTCTGGTGGCCTGCAGACCATGGGGTCGTGAAGAGTTGGACATGACTGAGCGACTTCACTTTCACTTCTCACTTTCATGCATTGGAGAAGGAAATGGCAACCCACTCCAGTGTTCTTGCCTGGAGAATCCCAGGGACGGGGGAGCCTGGTGGGCTGCCATCTATGGGGTCGCACAAAGTCGGACACGACTGAAGTGACTTAGCAGCAGCAGCAGCAGTATGACTACATTACTTCCAAATTCCTCATTTATCCCTTCTCCCATCTTTCCTCTTCAGAAAATTCGTTTTCTATATCTGTGAAAATGTTTCTATTTTGTAAATAAGTTCATTTGTATCATATTTTTAGATTCCACATATAAGTGATATATAATATTTGTCTTTCTGTGTCTGACTTACTTCACTTAGTATGATAATGTCTAGGTCCATCCACGGTGCTACATGAAACGGCATGATTTCATTCTTTTTGTGGTTGAGTAGTATTCCATTGTGTGTGTGTGTGTGTGTGTGTGTGTGTCTTAAATCTTCTTTATCCAGTCTCTGTCAATGGACATTCAAGTTACATTCAGGTGTTGGCTATTGTAAATAGTGCTGCAGTGAACACTGAGGCACATGTATCTTTTCGAATTACGGTTTTCTCTGGATATATGCCCACGAGTGGGATTGCAGGATTATATGGTAGCTGGTTTGAAAGGATAGCTCATATTAATGCCCCTATTATTTTTACTTTATTTAGGATTCAGACATGGTTTTGTGCATTTGAAAACATGGGAATCTTTGGTATGTGGCTCATCAGAACGAGGTGCAATTTTTTTTTGTAATTTATCAGTTGAAACATTATGATGTCTTTACTTCTTGCTTTTATTCCCAGAATATCTGGTGCTGGCATAAGGCACTTATTTTTATATACTTTTTAAATGTTGTATGTATTCATTGTAAAAATATTAAAAATAAAATAAAAATTATTTATAATACCATCATCAGAGATATCTATAGTTATCATTTTGATATATTTTAAAAAAGTGGATTGTGGTATAATCACCTTTCATTTGCTTAACATATTTTCTAAGTATATTTATAAGTTGCCAAACGCACTTCTGTATTATGGCATTAAGGCTGAATTATGTCCACTGTAAGGATATTTCATCAGCATTTTAACCAATAGTCACTATTTTACATATATCTTTGCATAAAACTCTTATGGTTTTATTAGAGCAATTTTCAAGAAATAAGATCATGTTAAGAATTGGTGAAACTTATTCTAAATAACCTATATAATTCTTTCATATTTTTTCCTTTTCATTATATATATATAACATATTACAATACAAAGTTGAAAAGTTTATGTTCATTATAGTAGTTAATTATTATTTGATATTGCAGCATACTAATAATTACTGTTGCAAAAAAAAAATACTAAACAAAACTCCTTAAAGGCAGAAACTATATATGACTCAATTTTGTAGCCTAAATACTCAGCCAAAGTCTGAAGAGTGGTAGGTCTACTTTTTTGCTTAATGATTGAACATGAATGATTGAAAGCTTAAATTTGAGAAAATAAGCTGAAATTAGAATTTCTAAATCACTGATTCTATATTTAACATAAAAACTAATACAAAGGAAAATTATCAGGAGCATTTATTGAAGTGGACATTTATTTGAGATCTTTTTTTTCGTAACGGACTTCTTAGTGAGGAATGTAATCAGTGTTGAAAATTATCTACTGATGTATAGAACAGTCTTATGGACTCTGTGGGAGAGGGAGAGGGTGGGAAGATTTGGGAGAATGACATTGAAACATGTAAAATATCATGTAAGAAACGAGTTGCCAGTCCAGGTTCGATGCATGATACTGGATGCTTGGGGCTAGTGCACTGGGACGACCCAGAGGGATGGTATGGGGAGGGAGGAGGGAGGAGGGTTCAGGATGGGGAACACATGTATACCTGTGGCAGATTCATTTTGATATTTGGCAAAACTAATACAATTATGTAAAGTTTAAAAATAAAATTAAATTAAAAAAAAAAAAGAAAAGTATCGTCTGCTATTTTCTCATGATGAGGACAGAAGAGAAATGGACATAGCACATGACATCATCATGATGCTGAAAAGCTAACAAAAACAATCCCCAGCTGTTTTTAAGAGTTGTAGCTCATTATCATCATGAGGAGACACTTCCTAGTTCTCCTCCATTAGCATCACGAAAGTCAAACATGGGGAATATAGTCGATATTTTATAATAACTGCAAATGGGGTATAACATTTAAAAATTGTGAACCGCCATAAAGAAGGCTAAGTGCTGAAGGATTGATGCTTTTAAATTGTGGGGCTGGAGAAGACTCTACAGTTCCTTGGACTGCAAGGAGATCAAACCAGTCAATCCTAAAGGACATCAAACCTGAATATTCATTGGAAAGACTGATGTGAAACTGTAGCTCCAATACTTTGGCCACCTGCTGCGAAGAGCCGACCCATTGGAAAAGACCCTGATGCTGGGAGAGACTGAAGGTGAAAGGTGAAGGGGGCAACAGAGGATGAGATGGTTAGATAGCACCACTGATTCAATGGACATAAGTTTGAGCAAACTCTAGGAGACTGTGGAGGACAGAGGAGTCTGGTGTGCTACAGTCTATTAGGTTGCAAAGAGTCAGATATGACAGTGATGGAACAACAGCAAAACTTACATAATATTGTATAGCAACTATACTTCAATTAAAAAAAATTCAAACCCACAATTGGAAGAGGATGCTATTTCTAACATGCCTAATACCAATTTGGGGAAATTACTCAACAGAAATTACAAATTAGGCAGTTAAATATATATTTTTTAATACAGCTTTGTTTTTACTTCCTTTTACAAAACTAACATTGAAGATGTTACATCACATAACATATTGCTTCAAATTTCCATCTTCTTTCCTAAGATATTTACATAGAGGGGATACAGTATCATTTTAATCTTTAAATGGATTTTATAAAATATAATACATTAGGAAGGTAATTTTCATAGTTACTATTTCTTTTCTCTTTAGGTAATAGTGATACCAGAGACATTTGCCTTATTACGAAAGTCACTGTATTCTCATTTGGAGAATATAATGAAATAAGTAAATGTCAATGAATATGACTTAGTCAATATATGTTCTTTTGTCATAGACAATTGGAGCACAAGTGTGCACTGTTTGGTTAAGAACATCGTGTTCCCCTCTAGGGGGACAGATGGGTAGAGAAGCAGTAATGCTTCTTGCATAGAAGAGACAGTCTGTGTCTAAACAGAGACATGAAAGAAAAAGTAATATTTTTCACCCTCTGAGTGTATGAAGTTATGTAAAGAACCAGGCGTCAAGTTTACATACCAAGAACAAGGGTTTGTTCCCGAGTCTACCCAAATATTATTTGCAGGAATTTCTATCTCTCCTATCATTTTTACTATTTCCATTTCTCTCAGACATTGCAAAGTTCTGAGTCTGTTGAGCACTTGGCACACTTGTAATGCCTAATGAAAGGTCTCCAGTGATAAGTCTACTGCTTATTTATTCAGGAACCTGTCCGAATAAATTGGTTGAGTGAAGTATTGCATCTGCTGATTTTTGAAGCTCCTGAACAACGCATCAGAAAGTATGACCTGTAGTGACAATTTTAGATCCAGCAAGAGTTATCACCTGGCAGTCCCCTGAAAAGCCAGAGAAACTATGGTGACACCACATGCCAAGAACTTGAAACTTTGGAAATCCTTTAAAGGGTCAACCTCAACTGCTATGTGCAATTTGAGAGATGAAAATGAACTGGCTCAAATCCACGTGGGGAATAATGCTTGTTACTTTTGTAATACATTCTTGGTTCCACGTTCCATTTTTTTCTTTGAAGAAGAAAGGAGTCAATTTGCATCTAGTTGTTTTCTCCTAATAATTGCTGTTTCTGAAAAGTGTGTTAGCAGAAAGTGTTTCTGATTTTCATTAGTTTGGCACAGTGTTAATCTCCATGTCATAGCAATTTTCCCCATCTAAACAGCTTGGGAAAAGCATGCAGAGCTTAAAGCAGGGAATGTCAATACTGTACAGCACTGTGTTCCACATACACGGGTATTATATGTAGGATATTACCACTTCAAATGAGTCCATTTCAGTCAGAGATCTGGACACTGATTTACATATGACAAGGGAGACAGGGATAACAAAGAAGAAGAGGAGGAATTCTAGATGCATCTGAAGAGTTCCTCTATTGCTATGGAAACAGAAATATCCTAGCAACAGGTGCTGTGTACGTAGCTGACATGCAGAGCTTAAACCCTTAAACAAGAGCAAAATGAACCATGAAGAAATCTCTAGTATCTATAGCATTTATGCTTTTAAAGGTTTGAAAGGGATAGTGGAAAATTCATACATAAATATGTCAAAAAATATAAAGTTACAGAATCCAACTTTATTTCCCTTCTATCATAGAATCCAGAATATTACTTAACGCATTGTAATAGATACTATTATCCTGATTGCAAGACAAAAATGCCACCTATCAGATAACCAGTACTAATTGAACATCTTTTGGTAAGTTTGGAAGATAATATTCAATCATACTTCAGTATGCATTCTTTGTTCTCAACAATTCTTAGAATATCATCAGTGTAAAATATTTGGAAATATCCCTCTGTAAAAGGAGAAAATTCAGAAAATGACTTAGGGTTTTATTAAAACTTGAAAAACATAATTGTGTCTCTCTAACTTTAGTGAACAGAATAGTTTTCTGTGCTTTAAACATCTGGGTAAGTGCTTCAATTGTTCATTTTACCTGTTTAAATAAATTTTATTTGTATAAAATGAAAATAACCAAAAATATTTATCATAATTTCATATCACTTTGTATAAGTGGTGTGTTTGTCTATGTGCATGTGTCTATAGTTAATAGTTTTTAGGAAGTAGAGAATATTTTTGTGTAACTTTGAATTATGATGTAAAAAGTAATGAAATTAACATGAATTAAGGGACTTTTTGGAGAAGGCAATGGCACCCCACTCCAGTCCTCTTGCCTGGAAATCCCAGGGGCGGAGGAGCTTGAAAGGCTGCAGTCCATGGGGTTGCTGAGAGTCAGACACGACTGAGCGACTTCACTTTCACTTTTCACTTTCATGCATTGGTGAAGGAAATGGCAACCCCCTCCAGTGTTCTTGCCTGGAGAATCCCAGGGACGGGGCAGCCTGGTGGGCTGCTGTCTTTGGGGTTGCACAGAGTCGGACACGACTGAAGTGACTTAGCAGCAGCAAGGGACTTTTAAAGCTGTACTATCAAATTTCCTGGATCACAAGTTACGTCTAGAGTAGATCAAATTCTTATTCTGAAGGAAGTCAATACTCAGGAGGGGAGTGGTGAACATGTTTAGTGCATAGCTAACATTTTCTGCTGTAGTTTTTCTTTTCCAAAGGATATATAATACTTCCTCCTTCCCTAGATGTTGGACTGTACTTTCAAAGATTCTTATGTCAAATTCTCATCAAGCGTAATTATAAAGCAAAGAATCCCCTTAGGATTAATCACTTGCTAAAGTCAATACCTCAAAGAGAGTGGGAGAAAGATACTTTATACATAAACTGTAAGAAAAAGGAAGCTTTGAGGCCTTCTCATTAAGATACGTTTATCACTTTTAAGATCTCTTAATTAAGGGTAAAATAACTGGGAGCATGAGTCATTTTAGGCATCTGGTCATGAGCTGTGAAGGTTTGTGAATGTCTTTGATTTGCATTGTGTCATTTCATCAAGAATATTTTTTGTTCTTTGTACTATCTGTAACAGGGAACCAGAGAAGGTGTCAAATACTTTTTGCCCTCTGCAAAAATTCTCTTCCATGTGATAGATACCAATGGAGAGAAATCGGAGCTTATTGCAGTGTTTATATTACATATGCCTCTAAGGAAAAAAAAAAATATCAATCAGTTCACTAAACTAACTTAAAAGCTTCAGATTAGTCCACTACTGTGAACTGCACTGACCCTTAGGGAGTGGATGCAGCTGACTCTGACCAGGTGGGCCTCACGCCCCCCAGGCTTGCAGTCATGTGCACTGTGGTTTTGCACAAGCTATGACACCTTGGTTGGAAACTACCTAGCAAGAGTGCCAGCTCTCTGTCTCCTTGGCTTTAATGAATTGAGGCAAATGGGCGTCTTGAACTTAAAGACCTTCCCTGGTGACTAATGACAGAAGCAAATGTTAGCTGGGTTTTAAGTTCTCTCAGTTACCACCAGTTCCTAACACCACTGCAAATGAGCATCTGTTCAATTACAAGCATCACACTTTATACCTGACTGTAACTTCCAAATATGTCCTCCTCTGGACTTCCTCTTCCCTGGTGTCTGGGGTCATCAATGTTAGAGACCCCCTCCTTTTGCCCCCGCCCCCAAGGAATCAACCCCATTGCTATAGCCTTCTTCAGAAACTTATGCTGCTTTACTGTCTCACTTATCTCTTGTAACTTCCAGAATCATAATTTTAATATTTAAAATATACTTTCATACTAATCTCAAAGGAACAGACCAGAAGACAGCTATTTAAAACCTATCTTTTACAGAGAGCAACTCAGAAAATTATAGTAAATGGGTGAAAAAATTTTAATACAAAAGAACCTAAACTTTTTTTGTATGTCTTTGCTGGATGATTGGGAAGCAAATATTCTTTTTTTTTTAATTTATTTTTAATTGGAGGATAATTGCTTTACAATGTTGTTGATTTCTGCTGTGCGACAATGTGAATCAGCTCTAAGTTTATATATATTCCCTCCCTGTTGAGTCTCCCTCCCTCCCACCGCATCTCACTCCTCTAGGTCATCATAGAGCACTTGATCTGAGTTTCCTGTGTTACACAGAAGCTCCCTGCTAGCTATCTATTTTACACATGGAAGTGTATATATGTCAGTGCAAATCTCTAAATTCCTTCCTGCTCTTCTTCCCTTGCTGTGTCCACAAGTCCGTTCCCTTCATCTGCCTCTCTATGGAAGCAAATATTCTTTAGCTGCACTGGGAAAATTGCCAGACTGTGGCTCAGAACACTTAAATGTCTATTTGCCATCATGTAGAGGATCATTTGCATGATTCAAAGAACTGTGTTACGTACCTGTCAGTTTTCATATTCAGTGGACACTTGTGTCAGAATTGGAGAAGGAAACGGCAACCCACTCCAGTATTCATGCCTGGAAAATCCCATGGACCGAGGAGCCTGGTGGGCTACAATCCATGGGGTCGCAAAGAGTCAGACACGACTGAGCGACTTCTGTGTGTGTGTGTGTCAGAATTGCCTCTTAGCTGTGATTTGCAGCTCTTACTTTGTAATACCCAGATAACTCATTAGCTCAAGATACATTAGCTCTGGAAGTCTCCAGAACCCTGAAAAATTGTTCTATTTTATTTTAATTTAATGATATCCCCATCCATTACAGGTCACAAAACCAAATCTCTAGGACTCATTGTAGACATTTTCTTTATTTCTGATCTCTTATATCCAGTGACTAAGTCCTGTCAATTTTATCTCCATTAAAACATGTTTTCTCCTGAAGTCCTCTAACAACCTGCTCTGCTACTGTCTGCTCTCCCTTCATCACTTGTCACAGGTGCTACCTGCTGGTTCTAAATCCAATTCTAGGGATGCTCTATCCCGCTTAAAAATTTTTAATGGTCCCTTTACTCCTTGGAAGGAAAGTTATGTCCGACCTAGATAGCATATTCAAAAGCAGAGACATTACTTTGCCAACAAAGGTCCGTCTAGTCAAGGCTATGGTTTTTCCTGTGGTCATGTATGGATGTGAGAGTTGGACTGTGTAGAAAGCTGAGCACCGAAGAATTGATGCTTTTGAACTGTGATGTTGGAGAAGACTCTTGAGAGTCCCTTGGACTGCAAGGAGATCCAACCAGTCCATTCTGAAGGAGATCAGCCCTGGGATTTCTTTGGAAGGAATGGTGCTAAAGCTGAAACTCCAGTACTTTGGCCACCTCATGCGAAGAGTTGACTCATTGGAAAAGACTCTGATGCTGGGAGGGATTGGGGGCAGGAGGAGAAGGGGACGACAGAGGATGAGATGGCTGGATGGCATCACTGACTCGATGGACATGAGTCTGAGTGAACTCCGGGAGTTGGTGATGGACAGGGAGGCCTGGCATGCTGCGATTCATGGGGTCGCAAAGAGTCAGACATGACTGAGCGACTGAACTGAACTGAACTGATGTCCCTCATAATACAGCACATAAGATAGAAAGTACCTGACTTCTGCCTACCATTCCAACCTCCAACCTTATATTTCCCCTCCTTTTTAAATTCTAGGTATTCTTACAGATGAAGTCTGTTTCCTGAACGGTACTTGCTTCACCTCTACCGTTTGTTATTCTAGCTGAGAATCCTCTTTCTTAATCTCTAGTTAGTTTCATTTGTACTTCAAGTGCACCAGTCATATTGTTCTAACTTTTTTTTTTTAGGTGAGTATTGTAAACATATATAAAACTGGACAAAAGAGTACAATGAAATTTCATGTAACAATTACTCATGTTCAGGTCTTAATTCATGGCCAATATTTTTGATATACTTTTTCTTTCCTTCATTATTTTGAAGCAATTTCATTAGTCATATTATGTCTTCTGTAAATGTTTCAGTATACAACTCTTAAAGATAACTCTTTTCAACCAGGTCACTACTTCATCATATAGAATAGCTACTAATAATTATTTAATATTATAAAATATCCAGTAAGAGTTCAGTTTCCAACTTTGCATGTGTTATCAGATTTAGAAAATTTCTTATTTTTATATGTTCTGTGGTTTGCTTTTTGGATCTGGACTGAAATAAGATTCAAACAGTGCAAATGTCTTATGTATCAATTATCTACAGATTGTCTCTCCAACCTTTTTCCTCTGAAAATTTATTTGTGGAAACAGTTATACTATTTATCCAGGCAAGTTTCCAACTGTCAAGATACTGGTGATTATATCAGTGTTCTCCAATGTTCTGAAATCTCTTTTGTCTGTATTGATAGCTGGATCTAGAAACTTAATACTATTCAAGTTCAATTTTTTGACAAGACTGCTTAAGAAGTTGTATGTTTTTTTTAATATAAATTTACTTATTTTAATTGGAGGCTAATTACTTTGTTAAGTATTGTAATATTGTATTGGTTTTGCCATACATCAACATGAATCCGTCATGGGTGTACAGGTGTTCCCCATCTTGAACCCCCCTCCCACCGCCCTCCCTGTACCATTCCTCTGGGTCATCCCAGTGCACCAGCCCCAAGCATCTTGTATCATGCATCGACCTGGACTGGTGATTAATTTCTTATATGATATATACATTTCAATGCCATTCTCCCAAATCATCCCACCCTCTCTCTCTCCCACAGAGTCCAAAAGACTGTTCTATACATCTGTGTCTCTTTTGCTATCTCGCATATAGGGTTATCGTTACCATCTTTCTAAATTCCATATATATGCATTAGTATACTGTATTGGTGTTTTTCTTTCTGGCTTACTTCACTCTGTATAATAGGCTCCAGTTTCATCCACCTCATTAGAACTGACTCAAATGTATTCTTTTTAATGGCTGAGTAATATTCCATTGTATATATATATACCACAACTTTCTTATCCATTCATCTGCTGATGGACATCTAGGTTGCTTCCATGTCCTGGCTATTATAAACAGTGCTGCAATGAACATTGGGGTACACATGTCTCTTTCAATTCTGGTTTCCTTGGTGTGTATGCTCAGCAGTGTGACTGTTGGGTCGTAAGGCAGTTTTATTTCCAGTTTTTTAAGGAATCTCCACACTGTTCTCCATAGTGGTTGTACTAGTTTGCATTCCCACCAACAGCGTAAGAGGGTTCCCTTTTCTCCACACCCTCTCCAGCATTTATTGCTTGTAGACTTTTGGATCGCAGCCATTCTGACTGGTGTGAAATGGTACCCCATTGTGGTTTTGATTTGCATTTCTCTGATAATGAGTGATGTTGAGCATCTTTTCATGTGTTTGTTAGCCATCTGTATGTCTTCTTTGGAGAAATGTCTCTTTAGTTCTTTGGCCCATTTTTTGATTGGGTCGTTTATTTTTCTGGAATTGAGCTGCAGGAGTTGCTTGTATATTTTTGAGATTAGTTGTTTGTCATTTGCTTCATTTGCTGTTATTTTCTCCCAGTCGGAAGGCTGTCTTTTCACCTTGCTTATAGTTTCCTTTGTTGTGCGGAAGCTTTTAATTTTAATTAGGTCCCATTTGTTCACTTTTGCTTTTATTTCCAATATTGTGGGAGGTGGGTCATAGAGGATCCCGCTGTGATTTATGTTGGAGAGTGTTTTGCCTATGTTCTCCTCTAGGAGTTGTATAGTTTCTGGTCTTATGTTTAGATCTTTAATCCATTTTGAGTTTATTTTTGTGGATGGTGTTAGAAAGTGCTCTAGTTTCATTCTTTTACAAGTGGCTGACCAGTTTTCCCAGCATCACTTGTTAAAGAGATTGTCCTTAATCCATTGTATATTCTTGCCACCTTTGTCAAAGATAAGGTGTCCATAGGTGTGTGGATTTATCTCTGGGCTTTCTATTTTGTTCCATTGATCTATATGTCTGTCTTTGTGCCAGTACCATACTGTCTTGATAACTGTGGCTTTGTAGTAGAGCCTGAAGTCAAGTAGGTTAATTCCTCCAGTTCCATTCTTCTTTCTCAAGATTGATTTGGCTATTCGAGGTTTTTTTGTATTTCCATACAAATTGTGAAATTATTTGTTCTAGCTCTGTGAAAAATACCGTTGGTAGCTTGATAGGGATTGAATTGAATCTATAAATTGCTTTGGGTAGTATATTCATTTTCACTATATTGATTCTGCCAATCCATGAAACGGTATATTTCTCCATCTATTAGTGTCCTCTTTGATTTCTTTCACCAGTGTTTTATAGTTTCTATATATAGGTCTTTAGTTTCTTTAGGTATTTATATTCCTAAATATTTTATTCTTTTCATTGCAATGGTGAATGGAATTGTTTCCTTAATTTCTCTTTCTATTTTCTCATTATTAGTGTATAGGAATGCAAGGCATTTCTGTGTGTTGATTTTATATCCTGCAACTTTATTATATTCATTGATTAGCTCTAGTAATTTTCTGGTGGAGTCTTTAGGGTTTTCTATGTAGAGGATCATGTCATCTGCAAACAGTGAGAGTTTTATTTCTTTCCCAATTTGGATTCCTTTTATTTCTTTTTCTTCTCTGATTGCTGTGGCCTGAAGTTGTATCGTTTTTATTCCATCAGAGTACTTACTGTTTGATTGCCTCTTTTATGATACAAGGACCTGTTTACAATCTTGATTCATTAATCCATTGCTGCTCTGCTGCTAAGTCACTTCAGTTGTGTCCGACTCTGTGCGACCCATAGACAGCAGCCCACCAGGCTCCGCCATCCCTGGGATTCTCCAGTCAAGAACACTGGAATGGGTTGCCATTTCCTTCTCCAATGCATGAAAGTGAAAAGTGAAAGTGAAGTTGCTCAGTCGTGTCCATTAATCCATTCAGTTCAGTTCAGTTCAGTCGCTCAGTAGTGTCCGACTCTTTGCAATCCCATGAATCGCAGCACGCCAGACCTCCCTATCCATCACCAACTCCCGGAGTTGGGGCTGCCAAATGGTGCTATCACAATTTTATTAATGCTTCTTTATTTAATAGATTACTTTGGCTCAGACGGTAAAGTGTCTGCCTACAGTGCGGGAGACCTGGGTTCGATCCCTGGGTCTATTCCCTGGGTCAGGAAGATCCTCTGGAGAAGGAAATGGCAACCCACTCCAGTACTCTTGCCTGGAAAATCCCATGGATGGAGATTGTAGGCTACAGTCCGTTGTAGGCTACAGTGCATGGGGTCTCAAAGAGTTGGACATGACTGAGGGACTTCACTTCACTTCACTTTTGATAAATAGAAGTATCTCTTCATCTACAATTTGGCTATCAGTGAGATACAACTTATGTACCTTTATGATAAGTTTCAATTATTTACCATTTTTCAAAAAATAATTGAGCTTCCCTGATGGCTCAGTGATTAAAGAATCCCCCTGCAGTGCAGGAGACACAGTTTTGATCCCTGAGTCAGGAAGATCCCATGGAGAAGGAAATGGCAACCCACTCCAGTATTCTTGCTTGAAAAATATATGGACTGAGGAGCCTGTTGGGCTACAGCCATGGGGTTGGAAAGAGTCAGACATGATTGAGCAACTAAACACAAAGCAATAATTGACCAGCAATTTAAAAGCATTTTTGTTTGGAATCTTTATGAACTGATGACTGGACACACAGTTTATGCTTTTCAATCCACTTTAGTTATTTTTCTTATTGATGCTCACATTGGTCAACGGGCATTTCCTTAAGTTGGGTTATGAGCTCTTTTGATTAACATACAAGTCTTTTCTCTTCTTTACATCTGATATAACAAAATGTTACAGGATCAGCTTTATTCATTTCCTGCCCAGAGCTGCTTAATGAGCTATTTTACTTCTCTGAATAAAAGATAAGGAATATCATTTGCCACATTTATACTCCCAAATCAAATTTATGACCACAGAGATTGTACTTAGTTCTTCCATCTTCTCTCTGTATGTTATTATTCCTGCACTGACAATCCTGGTTCTAAAGGATATGACTATGTTAGAATAATTGCTATTTATTTATCTCATAATATAAATGCGATTGTATTAGAATTACAATATAAGCACTAGTACAAACAATGTGATTTCTTAAAAAAGCTTATTTTATTTTTCTAGTTCTTTTATTTTGTCCTTCAGTTCAGTTCAGTTCAGTCACTCAGTTGTCTCTGACTCTTTGCGACCCCATGAATCGCAGCACACCAGGCCTCCCTGTCCATCACCAACTCCAGGAGTTCATTCAGATTCATGTCCATCGTGTCGGTGATGCCATCCAGACATCTCATCCTCTGTCGTCCCCTTCTCCTCCTGCCCTCAATCCCTCCCAGGATCAGAGTCTTTTCCAATGAGTCAACTCTTCGCATGAGGTGGCCAAAGTACTGGAGTTTTTGCCCTTAGGGTACATGTATTGATGGTAAATTCCTAATATATTTTAAAGCCTCTTAGTTCAGTTTCTTTCTGTGTGAATATATCACCACCAACTGCACATATAGTTAGGGTTTATTTATTTCATTTTCCTAAGTTTCCTTAAGATATTTTGAGATTTTGAATTTTTAAAATTATAAAATGTTTTCACAATTTAATAATCAAAGCAAAATCTATTTAACATATCTATTGTCCACCACTATGTGTTCATTTTCTTTCAGTATTTGTTATTAAACATGCACATGCCTATATAATTACCCTAGTTTTTTTTTTTTTTTTAAGATAAATTGTAGCATATTATGCCAACTTTTTTTCCCCTGGCTTTTTTCATTGAAAAATATTTCCCTGAAATCTATTCTTAGAATATATATTTCACATTAATTTTTATAGCTTCATGGTAATCCATTGAGTGGCAGTATCATGTAATTCAACCAGATCCCCAGTGATGTACATCTAGATTTCTCTACAGATGCTCCTGCAATGCAGCGTCTAATGCAGAAGACTTTTTTTGTTTTTGCAGTATAACTATCTGTAAGACAGATTCAAGCAAGTGAGCAAGTGAGATATTGCTGGGTCAAAAGATAATCACTGTGTAATTTTGCCAGATATTTCCCCATTATTTTCCATAGAGATTGTTCCATGTTGCATTCTCTCTGAAGAGAAATAAAAGTGCCTCTTTGTCTACAGTCTTGCTAACAGAGTATGTATTTTGATTTTGAACCAAAGGAATAAGTGAAAAGGGCTCTTTGGTGTAGTTTTAACTTGCATATTTTCTTATTCTGACCAAGACTGAATACTTATTCACATGGGTGAAGCCATTTGAATTTCTTATTTTTGTGAATTGACTGCAAATTTCTACAGCCCATTTTATAGGCTCATTGTCCATCTTTTCTTTTAGAAGCACATAATATATGAGTGATATTAATTATTTCTCTATGGTTTAAGTTGAAAACTAGTAACATTACTTTGCTTATGGTGTTTTTAACCATTCAAAATTTTAAATCAAATTTTTGTGTACTTTTTCTTACCTCTGGATTTTGAATCTTTAAACTCACCTTAGTGGCTCAGATGGTGAAGAAATTGCCTGCAATGCTGGAGACTCAAGTTTGATCGCTGGATTGGGAAGAGCCCTTGGAGAAGGAAGTGGCAACCCACTCCAGTATTCTTGCCTGGAGCATCCCATAGTCAGAAGAGCCTGGAGGGCTACACTCCATAGGGTTGCAAAGAGTTGGACACAACCTCATGAGTAACATTTTCTAACACTGTGAATCTTAAATGGGTAGGTTATTTTCATTGCAAATTATTGAGTACTTCATCCAATTTTCTTCTAATACTCATATGACTTCACTTTTAATTTATCTAATCCCCTTGAAACATCCTATTGTATGGTGTGAGTAATGGAATTTTTTACTTATATACTATCCAGCTATCTCAACATCACATATTAAAAAAGCAACATCCAAAAATCTAAAATAGTTGTTTTATCATATTCTATTTAAGTATATATTTCAGAGTATTTATCTTTTGTAATGGTTCTGTCTGAAAACGCATGAATCACACAGAGTTTTAAGATAGGTGCTTTATAGATTGAATTATTTTAATATCTGGTGAACTTAGTCCTTTCCCTCCCTCTTCTTAAGTTCTTCAGGATTGTCAGGTTTTACAGTTCACTGGTGGGTGTCTTTAACCTGACTGGCAAGACAGGTGTTAGTCATTAACTTTCTACCAGCTCTAAGCATGGAGCTATGATGATGCCGATCTATCTTGAAATTCTGAGTCTTTTTGTTGTATTTTTTAATTAAATTCCAAAAAATAAATTTGTAAATCAAGAATTCTGCTAATTTCTAATTTCATTCATTGACCATTGAAGTAGAGGGTATGTTCTTGCAAATTCCTTATTTCCTGGATCCTTAACCTGGTACAGAGAAATAGGCTTTATCTTTATCATTTTATGTTATGAAAACATATCTACAATTTATTTTTGTTCTTAATACATTTTTTATAGTGATCAAGCATATTTCTGCTTAGAATTTATGCCATTGCTTAACATGAGAATTTTTTTTGGTCAGCTTTAAAATATACATCTAGATATCAGAACCTTAACTGATAAAATATAACCTACAGTTATATCATGGAAGTAGTCATCAAGTTCTTTAACAGACAATGACAGACCATATTCCAGATAGATAATTTGGATAATCAGTATTCCTCTAGATTAAAAACAATTCTGGAAAAGCACTAATAATTAATAAAGTGTTAAAAAATTAAATTCCTAAATTTTTCAAAAGTGGTTGTGCAGACATTATCTCTACCATCCGTTCAGTTCAGTTCAGTCACTCAGTTGTGTGTGACTCTGTGACACCATGGACTGCAGCATGCCAGTATCTATCACCAACTCGCAGAGCCTGCTCAAATTCATGTCCATAGAGTTGGTGATGCCATTAAACATTCTCATCCTCTGTCATCCCCTTTTCCTCCTGCCTTCAATCTTTCTCAGCATCAGGATCTTTTCCAATAAGTCAGTTCTTTGCATCAGGTGGCCAAAGGACTAGAGCTTCAGCTTCAGCATCAGTCCTTCCAATGAATATTCAGAACCAATTTCCTTTAGGATTGACTGGTTGGATCTCATTGCAGTCCAAGGGACTCTCAAGAATCTTCTCCAACACCACAGTTCAAAAGCATCAATTGTTTGATGCTCAGCTTTCTTTATGGTCCAACTCCCACATCCATACATGACTACTGGAAAAACCATAGCCTTGACTAGATGGACCTTTGTTGTCAAAGTAATTTCTCTGCTTTTTAATATTCTGTCTATGTTGGTCATAGCTTTTCTTCAAAAGAGCAAGCTTATTTTAATTTCATGGCTGCAATCACCATCTGCAGTGATTTTGGAGCCCAAGAAAATAAAGTCTGTCACTGTTTCCATTGTTTCCCCATCTATTTACCATGGAGTGATGGGACGAGATTCCATGATCTCAGTTTTTTGAATGTTGAGTTTTAAGCCCACTGTTTCACTCCTCTTCCACTTTCATCAAGAGACCCTTTAGTTCTTCATTTTCTGCCATAAGGGTGGTGTCATCTGCATACTTGAGGTTATTGATATTTCTCCTGGCAGTCTTGATTCCAGCTTGTGCTTCTTCCAGCCCAGCGTTTCTCATGATGTACTCTGCATATAAGTTAAATAAGCAGGGTGACAATATACAGCCTTGATGATTATTTTAACTTAGAAATTATTTAATAACTATGTGGAATGTCTGTATACCAACTCATGTTAGCATAGCTCTGACTTTGTATTTTATAGCTATAGAAAAATTAAATTTCATAGCTATATCCAATTGACTAACCTTTTTTGCAGCCAAAATAACAATGCAAAATAGAAAGTTTTATAATATGGATTGAAGAATTCTACAATCTTTTCTAACCCCAAAATATTTTCCTTTACCACCTGAAATGGGGGTAAATGGTTTCAGAAGACACACTTCTTTACATGAGACCATAAAAGACTTAGTTAAAATTTCATAGCTGTTTAAATGGCAAAATATAGTGATTCATCATATTAAATAATAACGGCTTAGCTTGAAAATTAAGCTATCTTGTGCAGTCAGACCGTGAAAATAAAGATATTGGGATAAACAAGTTATAATCAGTCAGAAAAGCAATCAAAATGAAGTACCCATCTTTAAAATGTGTAGTCATGGTTTACCCACACAAGAGGAAGGAAAAAAGAAGAGGACTGTAGAGAAAGGGGAAAGATAGAAAGATGGGGAGAAAGAAGTCAAGAAAGACTGAACATGATGTCAGACAAAATTAAAATGCATGTCTGAAACACACAAAATGAAAACTTGAGGCAATTATTTCCATAACTGCATATTTACTGAAGCCCTGCAAAGTGAATATACTTAAAATATCCCAATAATTGAGGATATTTTCTGGGGATATAAAAACAAAACATATTTCAAGGTTTCACCTTGAAATGCAGCCTAGCCCCCAACTCATTGAATTGGTTCTTAGTTAAAACTTGGCACTTTGTTAAGTTATAAATTAATTAGCTTGGCTTTGGATACTCTAAGATTAGACAGTGTGACAGCAAGCCATTGCCAAGTTCTTCAGCAGATATGGGGATAAAAATACAGCCCAGAACGCATTAGAGAGCACTCCTGGGCTTAAGAATGACACCTGATTTTTTCTGGCTTGCAGTTCCAGATCATGACCAGAGATGGCGCTGAGTGTACAGGGAACGAAAGGCCAATCCCAATAGGAAATAGGAAACGGGACTGAAGTCCGTGAGCAGGGATCCTTATTTAACCTCGACAGCACATACAAGATAGTGACTCTGGAGAAGGGACAGAAAAGTATGAAGAACAAATAAAGAACTTGTGTTAGGGGAGTCACATCTTAGAAAGGAGCTAGGAATGAAAATCCTGACAGCTTAATGTGGGAAGAACCTTATGACGCCGGAATACAGATCAAAACACTCAGAGAATTGAGATATGAGCTCTATTTTCTTAGGTTGAATAACCCGTTAGATAAGTTTTTCTAAAGTTTAATAAATTTTTATTTAACAGAAAGACTATAGAAGTGTTCACGCTTTTATATTTTAAAGACACGTGGACAGGTTGTACTTTTTCTGTTTTTAACAAAGAGGAATTCAAAAGCAGTTTGATGTGGTCATAGAGTACTCCCCCCAGAGTCTAGCTTAATTTATTTTAAATTTCCTTCTGGTTAACAAATATTTGGTAAACAAAGATATCCATCTTAAGTGAGAAAGGCTTAAACTACTTACTTTCAGCACCAGGGTGAACTGCTCTTTATGTCCCTTCACTTGTATTTGAAAAAATAGAATTGAAGATTCCAAATAAAAGTGAAGAGAAAAAGTTACTCAGGGGTCTACCAATAAGTGCAGCAACCCTTTAAAATTGTTTTTATTTTTAAGCTTTTGTATTGCTTGGTTGTTGTTCAGTCACTAAATCATGACCAACTCTTTATGACCCCATGGACTGCAGCATGCCAGGCTTACCTGTCCTTCACTATCTCCCAGAGTTTGTTCAAACTCATGTCCATTGAGTCGATGATGCCTTCCAACAATCTCATCCTCTGTCACCTCCTTCTCCTCCTTCCCTCGATCTTTCCCAGCATCAGGGTCTTTTCTGAGTTGGCTCTTCACATTAGGTGGCCAAAGTATTGGAGCTTCAGCTTAAGCATCAGTCCTTCCAATGAATGTTCAGGGTTGATTTCCTTTAGGATTGATTGGCTTGATCTCCTTGCAGTCCAAGAGACTTTCAAGAGTATTCTCCAGTGCCACAGTTCAAAAGCATCAATTCTTTGGCATTCGCCCTTCTATTGCTTAAATCTGTGCTTTCTAAAATTTTTTTTTTAAAGAAAGTGAAAAAAATTGCTATTAGTTAATACTAGAAACTTAAAAAGTATTAACAATCTAAAAGTTGGGAGTTATGTTTTATTCGGTGGTGATTTTTAGGGCTTCAAGTCCAAGAGGTAGCATCTCAATAGCCCTGAGAGAAATGCTCTGAGGAAGCAAGGGAATATATTGCTGTTGTATGTTATAGAACTCTTACAACAAAGGGCTGGTAGTCAGAACATCAAAAGATTATTATTAATTAAAGAAGCCAGATTTCTCTAGCTAAGGAATTTAGTGCTTTTCTATGTATGGGAAGATACAAGACTGTGGGCTCACTAAAATCATTCCTTTCATCTCAGCTATCTGGTGCCAGTATCCTGTGTTTTGCCCATCCTGAACTTCTCTGGGGCTCACCATAGGGAGTGGCTGCAGTCCTGATGCTGCCAATCACAGGTATTCTTCTCCTTCCTGAGTGTCCTTAGGACTTATCAGCTCGCATTGGAGGGCCACAATCACTGACGACTGTGACATCCTTATTTATTGGTCAGTTCAGTTCAGTTCAGTCACTCAGTCATGTCTGACTCTTTGCGACCACATGGACTGCAGCACGCCAGGCTTCCTGTCCATCACCAATTCCTGGAGTTTGCTCAAACTTGTGTCCATTGAGTCAGTGATGCCATCCAACCATCTCATCTTCTGTCATCCCCTTCTCCTCCTGCCTTCAATCTTTCTCAGCATGAGGGTCTTTTCCAATGAATCAGCTCTTTGCATCAGGTTGCCAAAGTGTTGGAGTTTCAGCTTCAAAATCAGTCCTACCAATGAACACCCAGGACTGATCTCCTTTAGGATGGACTGGTTGGATCTCCTTGCAGTCCAAGGGACTCTCAAGAGTCTTCTCCAACACCACAGTTCAAAAGCATCAATTCTTCAGCCCTCAGCTTCCTTTATAGTCCAACTCTCACATCCATACATGACCACTGGAAAAACCATAGCTTTAACTAGGTGGACCTTTGTTGGCAAAATAATGTCTCTGCTTTTCAATACGCTGTCTAGGTTGGTCATAGCTTTTCTTCCAAGGAGCAAGTGTCTTTTAATTTCATGGCTACAGTCACCATGTGCAGTAATTTTGGAGCCCCCCAAAATAAAGTCAGACACTGTTTCCATTGCTTCCCCATCTATTTGCCATGAAGAGATGGGACCAGATGCCATGATCTTAGTTTTATGAATATTGAGTTTTAGGCCTACTTTTTCACTCTCCTCTTTCACTTTCACTCTCCTTTTTAACTTTCATTAAGTATTTACTGATATGGGAGGAAATACTCTATTTCTCAATATAAAAAGGATTTTAAATGGAAAAGTATCCTTTCCCGCCTTGTCTGTGTACATCCTTCTCCCATCTTTTCTTAGAATTAATAGCTAAGAGCATGCACAATCATGGCCAAAAAGTTACTAAGTGGTCTATCTCTGCTGTGTAATGTGTGGCCTGTCAATCAGCTGCATCATCATCACCTGGGAGCTTGTTAGAAATGCAGAATCTCATGCCTCCTCACAGACTTAATGGATCAAGATCTGTAATTTAACAACTTCCTCAAGTGATATACATGCACCGTGAAGTCTGAAAGACTCTGCTCCAGATTCCAAAGATAGAACTACTAAGGGCAAATCCTTTCTCTTGCAGTTCCACAAGAGGGCTGCTGAAATGGTCTAACTATATTCAATGCCCTTACCCTTAGCTCATATATAGAGAGAACAAGAGAGGAGGCTGGGTCTAAATCGGTCATCAAGAGAGACGTTGAGAAGTAGTGTTTACAGTGAGAGACTTTCTCCTTTCTAAGGATGTAAGAGGAGCTCCAAGAGAATCTGTAATAGATATGTATGTTGACAATAAAGGAACACCTTCAGCTCAATCCAAGGCTGGATATTTGTCGATTTGCATGCTCTACACAGCCACACTGGTCCTGCCCTTGGAGTGCAAGGGAGCATGTAAGTTCTTGGACGAGTTTGTCAATTTCCCCCCAGAGTTTAGGGACATATGCAGCACATAGAGACTGTGCCCATTTATGGCCTTCTGATTTTGTACTATGGGAGGCTTCTTCAAGTGGTCTGTGATAATAGTGTGAGACAAGATTGTGGTGAATTATGGGAAGAAGGTGGGAGCAACAGTTCCCCAAACCATCTCAGTTCTCTGTAACCTTGGGAGGGCTGCAAATCAGGATGTGTGCAATTTCTGTGGCTCCATGGGGGAGGGGCATAGAGGTCTGATGAGGGAGTATGAGCTCAGGTGACTGATAAGCCTAGCAAGGTTTTGTCCCTTCCAGAGAAGGGATTCTGGGCACGAACCACTGTCATAGCTAACAGGGGACATACAGCTATCTGTGAATGTAGTATTGCTGACAGAGAGAACTGTGTATCAGGTGAACACTGCTTTATGAAAAACACTCTTACTACCCCCTTGTGGACTGCTTCCACAGCGGTGGTCACCTGAAGCAAGGACAATGAACTCAAGCCAAGCCTGGTGGTCACCGTCAGCATTCAGTTAACTATCTTAGATGAGCTTCGTCATTACACTGTCTGTTTTTGCAAGTCTTCCTCTAAAAAGATCTAAACAGAGAAAATGGAGAGAAGAAAGTCCGAGAGCATTACATTTTCCTCCATCATGATGAGCAACTGAGTGTGTAGCTCAAATCTGGTTTAGAAAATGGACATGGAAAAGGAAAAGAAGAGCTAAGGTTTAAATTGAGTTTGAGATTGCTGCTTTAAATTAGATTGGACTTTAGTAACTCAAAGCGGCCAGAAAGTTGCAGAATCCTCCCAAGACATAATTAAGGGACAAGAAAGAAGGACTGAGTTTAGCCGAGCTGCAAGTGATGTTAGGAAACATAAAACCGTCTACTGGCATCCACCTACTCTTCTTTAAAGAAAGCTCAAATGCAAATCATAAACATCTTTATATTTCATGGTAAGTCATCGTCTGCTGTTTTTTCCATAGTAGGCAAGATGAGGAAAGTACAACTTTACCACCTACCATCTCTCCTACACTCATATCTCTTGATTTAGAGCAGTTACATTATTGCTTTCTTTTTTCAACTTATGTGTGTGTGTGTGCTTAGTCACAGACTCCTTGTGACCCCATGGACGGTAGCCCATCAGGATTGTCTGTCCATGGGGATTCTCCAGGCAAGAATACTGGAGTGGGTTGCCATGCTCTCCTCCAGGGGATCTTCCCACCCCAGGGATCGAACTGGGGTCTCCTGCAATGCAAGCAGATTCTTTACCATCTGAGTCACCATTTTTTTCAACTTAGGGGGTACATTTTTAACTTTCCTAAAAGCAATGTAATATTTACTTTTTGTTTAGGAAAAAATGTCTGACTTTGCAAACAAATTGCAAAAAAAGAAAAATGAGTGCCTTTAACCTCTGTCCATGTTTTCTCTTAGCAGCCATTCATTTTTATTCTTTAGTATGGGGCTTTATGCCTTGTCCCGATCACCCAAGAGCTCACTTTCCAGTACCTGGTGATGAAGTCCTGCTGCAAGCATCTGACTCTGCCTGTGGGAATGGTTGGAAAAGCTGGGGAGAAGATGCTTCCAGGACAGTCCTCAGCCAATGACTGACAATAACCAGAGGATAAATTCCCAGCTTCCCTTTCCTTATTTCTCAAGGAAGAAACAAATCTGAGCTATATCTGACACCATTTCCCAGAAGTTTCCAATGAGAAAATGGGAAATTTCAAAAAAATAAAACTACAATGAAAATATATATCTAACCCACTCATTCCTACATGAATCTGAGTCTAAAAGTCAGAAGAGTTAATTTGCATAATGGAAAGAAGGTCTTTTCTTTGACTTGCAAAATAGGATAAACAAAAAGTATAAAAGAATTCAGGGAAGTTCACAGTGATCATGAAATTGTGTTGTGAGTTACTATAAATAGAATCATTGCAAGTAAAGGAATTTTTTAAGTCTATTTAGAGCATTTTGAAGGAATTGCTTTTTCAGTTTATGCTTTTAGTCTCTTTTATTTTTGTTCTTCTTTCCTGAAAGCTGGATTTTAAGATACGTTATTGCATTTAAGTTTTAAATAAGTAACACAGGAGACGTAAGAGATAAAGTGCAAATGAAGTTTGTTTACTCTTTCTAAAGCACTTTTTAAGAAAGACAAGAAGGAAGGATTTGGAAACACTTATCTAAAACATCTGGCTTCCCAGGTGTATCTAGTGGTAAAGAACCCCCCCTGCCAATGCAGGAGACATAAGGGATGCAGGTTCGATTCCTGGGTTGGGAAGATCCCCTGGAAGAGGGCATGGCAACCCACTCCAGTATTCTTGCCTGGAAAATTCCATGGACAGAGGAGCCTGGCAGGCAACAATCCACTGGGTCGCAGGGTCGCACACGACTGAAGCAATTTAGCAAGCATGCATCTAAAACATCTCTCGGATCACTTATGGATTTTAATTTTTTTCAGATAGTTTTAGTGTGTCAGGTATGCCACAGATTGGTAAGAAGAGACCTCCCACACATACACAAACACTCCCATTTTCCCTTCTATTGTTAAGATTAGATTATGTTCACAATTTCACTCACCAGGCTACAGAAATGTTACTGAGAGGAATGTGATCATGAAGGAAAAAAAGCATATTGGCCTAGAAATCCAAAAAGTACACACAGTTGCAAGTGAAACTGCCAGCAATTTCAGCAAAAGGTCAATTTGTGTTCTGCAGAGCTTTGATTTGGGGCCATAAATTATCACTCAGGTAAAGTCTATACTAGTTATCTGTGTGCTTCCACTGAAGGCAGTATTTCTCAACCTCTGAACTCCTGACTTGGACCAGATAATTTTTTGTTGTCAGGGGCTGCCCTGTGAATTGCAGGATATTGTGACAACCAAAAATGCCTACAGACATTGCTGAATATACCTGGGGAATACATAGTTGAATTAAGGTGGTAGTGTTTTTTGGTCTCCCAGTTGTGTCTGACTCTTCGTGACTCCATGAACTGCAGCACACCAGGCTTCCCTGTCCCTCACCATCTTCCAGAGTTTGCCCAAGTTCATGTCCATTGCATTGGTGATGCCATCCAGTCATCTCATCCTCTGACTCCCTCTTCTTCTGCCCTTAATCTTTCCCAGCATCAGGGTCTTTTCCAGTGAGTCAGCCATTTGCATCAGGTAACCGAAACATTGGAGCTTCGGCTTCAGCATCAGTGCTTCCCATGAGTATTCAGGGTTGAGTTTCTTTAATGTATTTAAGGTCTTGTTAAAAACATCAGTAGTTGCCTCTCCTGGTTCTTGCTCTAGAGTGAGAATCATTAAGATGACATCATCCTGCCAGGGGACAAGTGGAATCACTGCCCAGGAACTTCTGAGTTATAGCTGCCTACAGCTCCTTAGAAGAAAAGTTATGACCAACCTAGATAGCATTTTAAAAAGCAGAGACATTACTTTACCAACAAAGGTCCGTCTAGTCAAGGCTATGTTTTTTTCCAGGAGTCATATATGGATGTGAAAGTTGGACCATAAAGAAAGCTGAGTGCCAAAGAATTGATGCTTTTGAACTGTGGTGTTGGAGAAAACTCTTGAGAGTCCCTTGGACTGCAAGGAGATATAACCAGTCCATCCTAAAGGAGATCAGTCCTGAATATTCATTAGAAGAACTGATGCTGAAGCTGAAACTCCAACACTTTGGCCACCTGTTGTGAAGAACTGACTCATTGGAAAAGACCCTGATGCTGGGAAAGATATAAGGCAGGATGAGAAGGGGATGAAAGAGGATAAATTGGTTGGATGGCATCACTGACTCAATGGACATGAGTTTGAGTAAACTCTGGGAGTTGGTAATGGACAATGAGGCCTGGTGTGCTGCAGTCCATGGAGTTGCAAAGAGTTGGACAGGACTGAGCAACTGAATTGAACTGAACTGAACTGAACAGCTCCCTTTTGGGGCTTCCCTGGTAGCTCAGCTGGTAAAGAATCTGCCTGCAATGCAGGAGACCCCGGTTTGATTTCTGGGTTGGGAAGATCCCCAGGCGAAGGGATAGGCTACCCACTCCAGTATTCTTGGACTTTCTGGTGGCTTGGGTGGTAAAGAATTCACCTGCAATGAGGGAGACATGGGTTCCATACTTGGGTTGGGAAGATCTCCTAGAGTATAGCATGGCAACCCACTCCACTCTTCTTGCCTGGAGAATCCCCATGCGGGCTACAGTCCATGGGGTCTCTAAGAGTCTGACATGACTGAACGACTAAGCACTCCTTGTACCCCCAGAAAGGTCATTCCTGCGATACTTCTCCCTCACTACCAAAACTAATCACTTTGATAGTGCTTTGCAGCATGAATTGTATGAAATTAAATACTTGTTTATACCATTTGTAAATCACACAATATAATCCTAATCTCTTTTCTATCTTCCCTTTTTGCATACTTTTTCTGCTTCCCATGTTTTTCTCACTTCCCACTTTCCCATTTATTGTGCATGGTAGTTTTTGTAATCGGGAAGATATTCCTGCTGCTGCTGCTGCTGCTAAGTCGCTTCAGTCGTGTCCAAATCTGTGCAACCCCATAGACGGAAGCCCACCAGGCTCCCCCTTCCCTGGGATTCTCGAGGCAAGAACACTGGAGCGGGTTGCCATTTCCTTCTCCAATGCATGAAAGTGAAGAGTGAAAGGGAAGTTGCTCAGTCGTGTCCAACTCTTAGCGACCCCATGGACTACAGCCTACCAAGTCCTCCATCTATGGGATTTTCCAGGCAAGAGTACTGGAGTGGGGTGCCATTGCCTTCTCCGAAGATATTCCTACTATACATTTAAGTTAAATCTGTAGGTCAACTAGCCAATCAAATTACTATGTTTTACAGTGTTTTGCAGTATACAATGAAATCTTCGACCATTTTTCTAAATGCAGTATATATTTCAAATTTACCCCCTTTGCTATAATTTCTGCTTGTATTTTACCCACTCCACTTTGTTTACAGTTTCTTTTAGTAAATATGTGCAATTTTACAGAAAAATAACATTATGCCTGCCACTGGAGAGATAAATAGATGTGACAGTCATTTGAAGAACAATAGTAATGCATTTGGTATTCTCCAGTGATAATTGCAAGTAACAGGTCTAAGCTATAAAAGTTTCAAAAGAAAAGAATAATCAGAGTAAGATCTCTCCTCTTGAGTAAAGGCAGGGACAGAGCATCTCTTACTGAATTTATATTCTTTGTATATTTCTTACATCACCTTAATAGTGATAGCCCTTTACCAGTGCAGTATAGTTACACATTTGAAAAACAAATAAGAAGTCACTTCTTACCCACTAAAATGGGTATAGTAAAAACTGCAGATAATAACAAAAGTTGACAAAGGCATGTAGCAACTGGGACCCTCACACTTTGTCAGGAGGAAGTTAACTGCAAAATGTTACAGCCACTTGGAAAACAGCTTTACAGTTTCTTAAACAGTTAAATTTATCATGAAATCTGATAATTCCATGCCTGGATATCTAGCCAATAAAAATATAAGCAAATCAAAGATTTGTTCTTAGTAGCAACATTTTTCATAATTACAAGAAATGAAAGCAATCCAAAGAGCCATAAGCCAATGGACAAGTAAACAAGAAATCGGTTATATCCTTACAATGGAATACAATAATATCTCAATGCTATGCTATGCTAAGTCACTTCAGTCGTGTCCAACTCTGTGCGACCCCATAGATGGAAGCCCACCACGCTCCCCCGTCCCTGGGATTCTCCAGGCAAGAACACTGGAGCGGGTTGCCATTTCCTTCTCCAATGCATGAAAGTGAAAAGAGAAAGTGAAATCGCTCAGTCGTGTCCGACTCTTAGCAACCCCATGGACCGCAGCCTACCAGGCTCCTCCATCCATGGGATTTTCCAGGCAAGAGTACTGGAGTGGGGTGCCATTGCCTTCGCCGAATATCTCAATAATCTCAGCCAAAAAAAAAAAAGACTAAATCACTGATTCACGCTACAACCTAAATTCATCTCAAAAGTATTATGCTAAGAAGTCCAATGCAAAAGACATTGTGTGTCTCCAATTCATGCAATATTCAGTAAAGCCAAGTCTATAGAGACAGAAAGCATGTCAGAAATTCCTAGGGTTGGGAGTGAAAGTAGAGATTGATTATAGACTTACACAGGGCATCCTTCTGGGGTGATGGAAATGTTCCAGAATGAGTTCTGTGATGGTTTCACAGCTCTGAAAGCTTCATAAAGGTGGTTGAGTTGTACAATTAAAATGGGCCAATTTATGTTATGTAAATTATACCTCAATAAAACTATCTAAACAAATTAGTGGGAGGACAGACTGCAAACAGAAGGACTTGGGTGTGTTTTTCTTAGATTATCTTGGTTCATTTTTGTACCTCTGCATACATCATATGGAATGAATCAGACTGTTTTTTTGAGGGAATCTTTACCAGGCACCTTATTTTTGTACTTGTATTTTTTTTTTCTAAATCATGAAAGTATGATAACACATTTACAAGAGACTCAGAAAATACAAAACAAACTTGCATACATTTCTACTATATATTACAATTATTTTTTTTAAGCAGATAAACTAAGATTTTTAGTTGGAATTTTAATATCAAAGTCTCAAAAATTAATGGAATGAATATGTAGAAAAGCAGAAGGATATGGTAGACCTGACAAGCACCATGAACCAATTCAACATAATTAAGATTTATACAAATTTCACACAGCAGTAGGATATAATTTCTATTCAAATTCCCATAGACTATAAACTAGGAAATACTGGAACATATCCAGGGACATAAAACAAGGTGCAAATAGTTCATGGTCTAAAGGTATTGAAATCATGCAGAGTCTGTTCTCTTGTCACTATGGAATTATGTTAGAAATCAATATCAAAAGATATTCAAAAATAACCCACATATTTTCAAGTCCAAGCACGTTATTTTTGAGGACTGACCACAAGTTATTCAGAGTCAAATGTTACATACACAGAACTAAATGAATTAAAAGTTAAATTTATGCATGTTTATATCACATATATTATTTTACTATAGAGATTTCAGAACACTTTTACATAAATGATCTCAGATCATGATCACAAAAATCTTGTGAGGTTGGGGTGGAAAGCTTAAAGATATTAAGTGATCTGTGCAGATTTCCATAATCACTGAGAGGTCTCATTAGGTATCAGGTCATGGTCCTTGTAAATAAAAGTTCCTTATTCAAATTCCTTGCTATGAAGACCAAATGACTTTCCTGTTAGTAGCTAATTAGGTCAAAAGTAGGCATCTGGTCCAAAGGCCAGCTAGAAATTTGTGCCATGGAAGAATATGAAAAGATGAGAAGGACTGATCAGATTATCTCTCCTGGGGATGTGAATTGTGACATAGAGTTGCTGGCTTGGAAGTTGAAGATGAAAAGAGGCTATGAGGTAGAGCAGGGTCTTGTGGATTCCTGGCAAGTCAAAATCATAGGGAAGACAAACTATAGGTGAACCAGAAATCAAGAGGAAAAACAGAGAATGTCACTTGAAGTCATTTGACAAAGGTTAGAAATAAGCAGATATACAGAGGTAGTGTACCACTCCAGTGATGGACATGGGCATGGAATATGCACCTGTATGCTGAGGGCTCTAGATGGCCTTCTGGGCACCTGGATGTTGGACTAAACCTGGGTACTTATTCATTTGTATCCTTACCTTCACCTCACTATATCATCACCATCATCATTAATATAAAGTCTAGCTTTATTTTTTAAACTATACATCTTTTTACACTCAAACATACAGAGCTGAATTATTCATAACTTGAATCGGATGTGGCTTATTGCTTCCATTCTTCTCAGAAAAAAATTACAAGTTAAAATGAAATATTTCCTGCAAATATGCATCTCACATATTTACTCAGCTTTGTTTTGAAATTCGTGCCTCATAAATATTTTAACATAGCTATTGGAGAGAGCACTTTAGTGATTTAGCTGCATGTTGCTTTAATTTTGGAAGTTTTACTTGTGCTACTTCTGTGTTCTACTACAGAATCTAAATCTTAAAAAAAAGATAAATTCAACTTACCTGAGTTTTTAGAAAAGGTCACTAGAAACTTACTGTGCAAAGAAGGTATACAAGCCTGTGAACATGCTCTATTGACTTGTTTGTACTTGATCTTCCTAGGTGTTAGGCTGAGAAATAGCTCATACACAAAGTTTTCATTGTTTATTTATGAATATGAAAAAAATACCTTGACCCATTTTGATGTCCTTGAAAAATGACACTGGTTTTTACTGGTTTAGATTTCTAAAGGTGACTTTATAACTTGTCTGGATAGTTTTCATAGAAACCTTTTTTCTTGTTGTTCTTTACAAATGGCAGCCATTGTTAGCCTTTCTGTATAGTTTATTTTTACCTTTAACATTTTCTCATCTCTTTCTGCATCTGAAGCTGCTTCATTTTTTCCATCTTTTTTTTTTTTTTGGCATGCCAGAAGTTTAATTTAGGTGTTGTTGGAGAACATTATTTCTCATTTTATAAGGGAGGAAACTGAGTCTTAAAGAGAAGGCACTTGTCTAATAACACATGTTATTAGGCTGCACAGTCTCTACTGGAAGCTGCGACTATTTGACAATAAACCTGTGCCAATGATTTCTCTACTATTTATTGCAAGTTCTTGCAGCCCAACCTGCCAAAGTGAATACCAAGCGATGAAGTACAGAATCTTACATTGAACCCAAATCTCCTAACTGTGGTGTCTATGTTATTTGCAGTACACCCAGCTACTTCCTAGAAATAATTCCATTTTACTTCACTTTGGCTTCACCTAGTGTTTTCATTATTTTAACTTGACCTCTGAGATGGAAAGGGCAGGTACTTACTCTACAAATAAGTAAAGCTAGGTTAAGAGAAGTTTAAATGACACACCAAAGATCACAGAGCTAGTAAAAGCTTACTTTCAAAAACACCCAGTATGCTTAAGACATTTTATTCACATGACATCATATATTTAAAAAATCAGACCAGATTTAGACTCAGATAGAATCTTTGTTCATACCAACACAAGGAGCAGCTTCATTTCAAATCTTTTGTTTAATTAAGCCAGATTTCTTGCTCCTCCTCCATTCCTCTTTGCTGATCTCCATGGCGAACAATGGCATAGAAATCAGAAGAGGAGTCTGTCAGTGGGGATGTACCCCCAGGGGTTCGGGCAGCTCTTTAACAGTGATTGTCAGCAAATCTACATTCTGGGCCCGGGCTTCTCTTCATTTCTTGGGTGTGAGCAAAAAGGACTTCTTCCAAGAAAACCACAAGTATAATATTCACAGTTCAGTTCAGTTGCTCAGTTGTGTCTGACTCTTTGTGACCCCATGGGCTGCAGCACGCCAGGCCTCCCTGTCCATCACCAACTCCAAGAGTTTGCCCAAACTCATGTCCATTGATTCGGTGATGCCATCCAACCATCTCATCCTCTGTCATCCCCTTCTCCTCCTACCTTCAATCTTTCCCAGCATCAGGGTCTTTTCCAATGAGTCAGTTCTTCTTATCAGGTGGCCAAATTACTGGAGTTTCAGTTACAGCATCAGTCCTTCCAATGAACATTCAGAATTAATTTCTTTTAGGATAGACTGGTTATATCTCCTTGCAGTCCAAGGGACTCTCAAGAGTTGTTTCCAACACCACAGTTCAAAAGCATCAATTCTTTGGTAATATTCACAAGGATGCCTATAAGCTGAGTGTCTCATGGGGCAGCTCTCCCAGTGGGTCAGGTGGGTGCTCAGTTTACCAGTGCTCAGTTCCATGATAAGACCATGGAACATCTACCAAAATGTTCTGCATCCCATGGCTACATTTTAGTCCTATTTTTTTTTTTTTTTTTTAAATTAGTTCCCTTTCTTTCTTTTTTTTTTATTTTTTAAATGAATTTTTTAAATTATGAAAGTATGATACACATTTAAAGGAAACTTGGAAAATACAGAACAGGGTTACATATAGTTCCACTGTATATTACAATTATTTAAGTAGATAAATCAAGATTTTTAGTTGGAATTTCAACATCAAACTCTCAAAAATCAATAGAATGAATATACAGAGAAATAGAAAGATACAGAAGACCTGAAAAGCACCATTAACCAATTCAGCATAATTAAGATTTGTGCATGGGCTTCCCCTGTGGCTCAAGCAGTAGGAGAATCTGCCTGCAATGCTGGATGCTGGGTTTCAATCCCTGGATTGGGAAGGTCCCCTGGAGAAGAGACTGGATATCCACTCCAGTAGTCTTGTCTGGGAAATCCCATGCATAGAGGAGCCTGGCAAGTTACAGTCCATGGGGTCACAAAGAGTCAGACACAACTGAGTGACAAACACTTTCAATTTTTTTCACTTAACAGCAGGATACAAATTCTATTCAAGTTCCCATAGACTATAAACTAGGAGACACTGGATTGTATCCAGGGACATAAAATGAGGAGCAAAAATTTGATGGTCTAACCTTATCTTTGACAAAGGAGGCAAGAATATACAATGGATTAAAGACAATCTCTTTAACAAGTGGTGCTAGGAAAACTGGTCAACCACTTGTAAAAGAATGAAACTAGAACACTTTCTAACACCATACACAAAAATAAACTCAAAATGGATTAAAGATCTAAACATAAGACCAGAAATTATAAAACTCCTAGAGGAGAACATAGGCAAAACACTCTCCAACATAAATCACAGCAGGATCCTCTATGACCCACCTCCCAGAATATTGGAAATAGAAGCAAAAATAAACAAATGGGACCTAATTAAACTTAAAAGCTTCTGCACAACAAAGGAAACTATAAGCAAGGTGAAAAGACAGCCTTCAGAATGGGAGAAAATAATAGCAAATTAAGCAACTGACAACTAATCTCAAAAATATAGAAGCAACTCCTACAGCTCAATTCCAGAAAAATAAATGACCCAATCAAAAAATGGGCCAAAGAAGTAAATAGACATTTGTCCAAAGAAGACATACAGATGGCTAACAAACACATGAAAAGATGCTCAACTTCACTCATTACCAGAGAAATGCAAATCAAAACCACTATGAGGTACCATTTCACACCAGTAAGAATGGCTGCGATCCAAAAGTCTACAAGCAATAAATGCTGAAGAGGGTGTGGAGAAAAGGGAACCCTCTTACACTGTTGGTGGGAATGCAAACTAGTACAACCACTATGGAGAATAGTGTGGAGATTCCTTAAAAAACTGGAAATAGAACTGCCTTATGACCCAGCAATCCCACTGCTGGGCATACACAGAGGAAACCAGAATTGAAAGAGACACATGTACCCCAATGTTCATCGCAGCACTGTTTATAATAGCCAGGACATGGAAGCAACCTAGATGTCCATCAGCAGATGAATGGATAAGAAAGCTGTGGTACATATATACAATGGAGTATTACTCCGCCACTAAAAAGAATACATTTGAATCAGTTCTAAGGAGGTGGATGAAACTGGAGCCTATTATACAGAGTGAAGTAAGCCAGAAAGAAAAACACCCATACAGTATACTAACGCGTATATATGGAATTTAGAAAGATGGTAACAATAACCCTGTATGCTGGTAAATAGCTTCAGTCGTATCCGACTCTGTGCGACCCCACAGACGGCAGCCCACCAGGCTCCCCCGTCCCTGGGATTCTCCAGGCAAGAACAATGGAGTGGGTTGCCATTTCCTTCTCCAATGCATGAAAGTGAAAAAATAAAGTGAAGTCGCTCAGTCGTGTTTGACTCTTAGTGACCCCATGGACTGCAGCCTACCAGGCTCCTCCATCCATGGGATTTTCCAGGCAAGAGTACTGGAGTGGGTTGCCATTATGAGACAGCAAAAGAGACACTGATGTATAGAACAGTCTTTGGACTCTGTGGGAGAGGGAGAGGGTGGGATGATTTGGGAGAATGGCATTGAAACATGTATAATATCATATATGAAACGAGTCGCCAGTCCAGGTTTGATGCACGATACTGGATGCTTGGGGCTCGTGCACTGGGATGACCCAGAGGGATGGTACGGGGAGGGAGGAGGGAGGAGGGTTCAGGATGGGGAACACATGTATACCTGTGGCGGATTCATTTCGATATTTGGCAAAACCAATACAATATTGTAAAGTTTAAAAAAAAAATCATGGTCTAAAGATATCGAGATCATACAGAATCTGTTTTCTTATTACTGTAGGATTCTGTTAGAATCAATATCAAAAGATATTTCTAGTGCTATTTTTTAAAAGTAATAAAAATTAAATGGGAATTAAATCCTCAAGAAACCATGGGAATAAATCAAACCTGGTTTATACTCTTCAGTCCTTATAATCAAATTTCAGGTTACTGAAGCAAAGCAAAGTAGTTATTTGTGTGTGGATACTTTGGGGACACAGTTTGCACAAATGTCCTTTGCAGTCTCCACATCTTTTCTCACTGAGATGGCAGAATAGAGCTAGGCCTCTGCAAGCACATTTCTTTCCAGCATGACAGCCCCTTAATTCTAGAACGGGATTCTGCCACAATAAGACAGAGCTCCTTCTATGAGGGATTTTCTACTTCGCATGACTATGGTAACTTTCTTTCTTTGAAAATAATTCTCTACCTTGTTCTGTTTTGCATATCCTGCTCTATCTATTGCAAACTCTAGCTAATAAATTACCAAGACTGCTTTTCCCTGGGGAAATTAGGTGCTTTTTTTTTTTTTTTTTTAACAAACTGCCATTTTTTTGAGTCATTTATAAAAAATGTATGTATATGTCTAGATTGTTTGTTTGCAGACAGACAAGGAAAATGTTGGGGAAGTAAAAAGAGTCAATGTTCTCTAACAAATCCAAACAATAAAGCACTCTTTCAGATGATGAAGATGATTTTTCAGGCAGCCTTGATTCCTCCTGTTTTGTTAGGTTGACAGCAGGCAGCTCCCCATGAGCAAAGCTCAGAGGGTGACAGTCTCTGTTATCAGTGGTTTCTGTTGATGATCATGAGATGTGCTGTTTTCACTAGTCCAGATTTTTTTTCCTTTTTTTTTCTGGTACCTGTGATCTGAGTTCCTTTGAAAAAAGGAACTTCCTCTTCTACTATAAGCAGTTTCTTCCAGCACTTCCAGATTGCTGAAAGTTTTTGTTTATAAATAGATACTAGTTTTCATTAAAAGCATTTTGACTTCTGATTATTTTAATGTTTTTCTTTTTCAGCTTTGAAGAAGAATATCACATTGCTAGATATTTAAAAGTGGGATTAATCTTTCATTTCTGGAATCTACTCTAATTATATTGCTTTTGTAATGTAGTCAGGATTTTTGAAACTAAATTTATAAGTAAAATTAATCTATTTTTCTTTGCACTTGCTTATGAGGTCTTGATATTGAGTTGGATCTTGCAGAGTTGGAGCTTGCAGAGTGGACAGAGGGAAGGGAGAATTCTGAGTTCATTCATGCAATGTGTGTGATCTACCTTTGATGCTTGCCAAACATATTGTTGTTGTTCAGTCATGTCTGACACTTTGCAACCCCATGAACTGCAGCACTCCAGGTTTTCCTGTCCTACACTATTTCCTGGAGTTTACTTAAACTCATGTCCTTTGAGTCAGTGATGCCATCCAACCATCTCATCCTCTGTTGCCCCCTTCTCTAGCTGTCAATCTTTCCCAGCATCAGGGTCTTTTCCAATGAGTCAGATCATGATATACGCCAAATGTGTAGTTGAAACTGGTTCTCCCAGAGGGCTTTAGTGGTACCTTCATAGTCCATCCTAATGTCAGGTATCACTCACAGAGCAATTCCTTTGACAAGGTTAAATGTCCCTCTCTTCCTGCTGATCATTATCTCCTTCTCAGTTCCTGTTCATCTAGTGTTACCTCTAGATACTGGACTCTGTTTATTCCCCCAGCTGATCTCACTGAAAAAGACTTAAGCCCTCTTTTGCATGGGGCTTAAGACAAACCCTCTTTTGCATGTTTGATTGTAGGAAATACTAATTTCACTGTCTCAACAGATATTTAAAAAAAGTTCAGGATGCTCACTGCAGCAACTTCTATTTATTCTAAAATTAAAACAGCTAACCACTCTCTTAGATTTGCCAGCTAAATCAGAACGGGGTTTCTTCCATGTTACCTCCAAAGGATTAAGCTGCACAGGAGTGAAATCAAGCTCCAAGAAATCTTAACAAAGTATGAGGCCACCATCACCCTAATACCAAAACCTGACAAAGATCCCACAAAAAAAGAAAACTACAGGCCAATATCACTGATGAACATAGATGCAAAAATCCTTAACAAAATTCTAGCAATCAGAATCCAACAACACATTAAAAAGATCATACACCATGACCAAGTGGGCTTTATCCCAGGGATGCAAGGATTCTTCAATATCCGCAAATCAATCAATGTAATACACCACATTAACAAATTGAAAAATAAAAACCATATGATTATCTCAATAGATGCAGAGAAAGCCTTTGACAAAATTCAACATCCATTTATGATAAAAACTCTCCAGAAAGCAGGAATAGAAGGAACATACCTCAACATAATAAGCACTATATATGACAACCCACAGCAAACATTATCCTCAATGGTGAAAAATTGAAAGCATTTCCTCTAAAGTCAGGAACAAGACAAGGGTGCCCACTTTCACCATTACTATTCAACATAGTTTTGGAAGTTTTGGCCTCAGCAATCAGAGCATAAAAAGAAATAAAAGGAATCCAAATTGGAAAAGAAGAAGTAAAACTCTCACTGTTTGCAGATGACATGATCCTCTACATAGAAAACACTAAAGACTCCACCAGAAAATTACCAGAACTAATCAATGAATATAATAAAGTTGCAGGATATAAAATCAACACACAGAAATCCCTTGCATTCCTATACACTAACAATGAGAAAATAGAAAGAGAAATTAAGGAAACAATTCCATTCACCACTGCAAGGAAAAGAATAAAATACTTAGGAATATATCTACCTAAAGAAACTAAAGACCTGTATATAGAAAACTATAAAACACTGGTGAAAGAAATCAAAGAGGACACTAATAGATGGAGAAATATACCATGTTCATGGATTGGCAGAATCAATATAGTGAAAATGAGTATATTACCCAAAGCAATTTATAGATTCAATGCAATCCCTATCAAGCTACCAATGGTATTCTTCACAGAGCTAGAACAAATAATTTCACAATTTGTATGGAAATACAAAAGACCTCAAATAGCCAAAGCAATCTTGAGAAAGAAGAATGGAACTGGAGGAATCAACCTCCATGACTTCAGGCTCTACTACAAAGCCACAGTCATCAAGACAGTATGGTACTGGCACAAAGACAAAAATATAGATCAATGGAACAAAATAGAAAGCCCAGAGATAAATCCATGCACATATGGACACCTTATCTTTGACAAAGGAGGCAAGAATATACAATGGATTAAAGACAATCTCTTTAACAAGTGGTGCTGGGAAAACTGGTCAACCACTTGTAAAAGAATGAAACTAGAGCACTTTCTAACACCATACACAAAAATAAACTCAAAATGGATTAAAGATCTAAACATAAGACCAGAAACTATAAAACTCCTAGAGGAGAACATAGGCAAAACACTCTCCAACATACATCACAGCAGGATCCTCTATGACCCACCTCCCAGAATATTGGAAATAAAAGCAAAAAGAAACAAATGGGACTTAATTAAACTCTCCTATGCTAAGGGAAGGAAGTATCCCATGCCTGCAGCTGTCTAGACAGAAATGCTCTTCAAAAATCCCCCTCTGACCTCCCGTCTTTGACTGTGCTATACCTTCAAGGAGTGAGGGAGGTTTAAGTGTCTCAAAGTGTTAGTCACTTAGTCTTGTCTGACCCTTTGCAACCCTATGGGCTGTATCCTCTGTCCGTGGGATTCTCCAGGCAAGAATACTAGAGTGGGTAACCATTTCCTTCTCTAGGGGATCTTCCCGACCCAGGGATCCAATCCAGGTCTCTTGTGTTGCAGGCAGGTTCTTTACTACCTGAGCCATCAGGGAAGCCCAATTGTCTCCAACCAGATGTCTAATCATTTACCACTGTAAAGCATCTTGCTTTAGAATGTATTGTCTGTTTTATTGGATTGTTGATTTGAAAGTTCTCTTAAATTCTTATATATGCATCCTCATAATTGTTTTGCAATCCCTTCACCCTCATAATTGTTTTTAAATATCAGCACATTACTATCAGAAAGTATCATTTTTTAATGATGAGGGTGAAACAGGTGGTTGACCCTGGGGACTTTGCCTTCCCTGAGTGGACTGTGGCTCATGTCTGGAGAGACTATCTAGGACTTGATTTGGCAGATATTTAGTGGTTGTGTGAATTATTTGAAATTGTAGAATATAGTGTGCATGTGAATAAAATATTGATTTGTATGCATACATATTTCCTGAGGGTGCATAAAGGGTATCTAAGTTTTAAACACAATAAATAGACCAAGAAACAACAAGGAGTGAAGACAATTCCAGAAACTTCTGGTGAGAATTTTTACAATATTTAATATAGAACTGACTGTGGTCTTTTATGAATATGTCCTAGGATTTTCTTTGTACCCACATAGGGTACTTAGTGACACATATAAATGTCATGGAGGTTCGTGACATTGTACAGGACACAGGGATCATGACCATCCCCATGGAAAAGAAATGCAAAAAAGCAAAATGGCTGTCCGAGGAGGCCTTACAAATAGCTGTGAAAAGAAGAGAAGTGAAAAGCAAAGGAGAAAAGGAAAGATATAAGCATCTGAATGCAGAGTTCCAAAGAATAGCAAGAAGAGATAAGAAAGCCTTTTCACCAATCAGTGCAAAGAAATAGAGGAAAACAACAGAATGGGAAAGACTAGAGATCTCTTCAAGAAAACTGGAGATACCAAGGGAATATTCCATGCAAAGATGGGCTCAATATAGGACAGAAATGGTATGGACTTAACAGAAGCAGAAGATAGTAAGAAGAGGTGGCAAGAATATACAGAAGAACTGTACAAAAAAGATCTTCATGACCCAGATAATCACGGTGGCATGATCACTCACCTAGAGCCAGACATCCTGGAATGTGAAGTCAACTGGGCCTTAGAAAGCCTCACTACAAACAAAGCTAGTGGAGGTGTTGGAATTCCAGTTGAGCAATTTCAAATCTGAAAGACGATGCTGTGAAAGTGCTGCACTCAATATGCCAGCAATTTTGGAAAACTCAGCAGTGACCGCAGGACTGGAAAAGATCAGTTTTCATTCGAATCCCAAAGAAAGGCAATGCCAAAGAATGCTCAAACTACTGCACAATTGCACACATCTCACACGCTAGTAAAGTAATGCTCAAAATTCTCCAAGCCAGGCTTCAGCAATACGTGAACCGTGAACTTCCAGATGTTCAAGCTGGCTTTAGAAAAGGCAGAGGAACCAGAGATCAAATTGCCAACATCCGTTGGATCATGGAAAAAGCAAGAGAGTTCCAGAAAAACATCTATTTCTGCTTTCTTGACTGTGCCAAAGCCTTTGACCCTGTGGATCACAATAAACTGTGGGAAATTCTGAAAGAGATGGGAATACCAGACCACCTGATCTGCCTTTTGAGAAATCTGTATGCAGGGCAGGAAGCAACAGTTAGAACTGCACATGGAACAACAGACTGGTTCCAAATAGGAAAAGGAGTACGTCAAGGCTGTATATTGTCACCCTGCTTATTGAACTTCTATGCAGAGTACATCATGAGAAACGCTGGGCTGAAAGAAGCACAAGCTGGAATCAAGATTGCCGGGAGAAATATCAATAATCTCAGATATGCAGGTGATACCACCCTTATGGCAGAAAGTGAAGAGGAACTAAAAAGCCTCTTGATGAAAGTGAAAGAGGAGAGTGAAAAAATGGCTTAAAGCTTAACACTCAGAAAATGAAGATCATGGCATCTTGTCCCATCACTTCATGGCAAATAGATGGGGAAACAGTGGACACAGTGTCAGACTTTATTTTTCTGGGTTCCAAAATCACTGCAGATGGTGACTGCAGCCATGAAATTAAAAGACCCTTACTTCTTGGAAGGAAAATTATGACCAACCTAGATAGCAAATTAAAAAGCAGAGACATTACTTTGCCAACAAAGGTCTGTCTAGTCAAGGCTATGTTTTTTCCAGTGGTCATGTATGGATGTGAGAGTTGGACTGTGAAGAAAGCTGAGTGCTGAAGAATCTATGCTTTTGAACTGTGGTGTTGGAGAAGACTCTTGAGAGTCCCTTGGACTGCAAGGAGATACAACCAGTCCATCCTAAAGGAAATCAGTCCTGGGTGTTCATTGGAAGGACTGATGCTGAAGCTGAAACTCCAGTACTTTGGCCACCTCATGCGAAGAGTTGACTCATTGCAAAAGACCCTGATGCTGGGAGGGATTGGGGGCAGGAGGAGAAGGGGATGACAGAGGATGAGATGGCTGGATGGCATCACTGACTTGATGGAGGTGAGTTTGAGTGAACTCTTGGAGTTGGTGATGGACAGAGAGGCCTGGCATGCTGCAATTCATGGGGTCGCAAAGAGTCAGACACAACTGAGAGACTGGACTGAACTGAACTGAATAACATTTTCAAATATTACTTGTTTATTTATTTGTTTACTTTTGGCTGTTGCTCAATAGAGGAATTTGATACATATCAGTTAAAAATTTTAAGACAACTAAAAGTAATATTAAATATACAAGAAAATATTAATAAAAACAGTAATAATAAAAATGGCTGAACACCTTCTAGACTATGGAGCAGACACTGCTGGTACCCTGCACGTACCCCCTTGCACTCACTGTTCTTGTGTGCAAAGATTGTGTCTCACTACAGGCACATTCAGTCCTTGGCTTTGGGCTCCTTCCAATGGTTGTAATCAGCTGAGCCCACTTTAGGCTGAAAAGAGACTTGAAGTGCCAGAAGTTAATAACCTTAGAAACAGCCTTCAGTTGATGACAAATGGGAGTTCTTGGATAAATAATTGTTTCTTTGCTCTGAGCAGAGACATCTCTGTATGTTCTCCCAGTAGAACCCTGATGAGATGGAGTCCCCTTTGCCCTAGAGCCCTAATCCATTTAATAACACATCTTATATTGACTTCCTGTCTCTGTCTCGTTTCCCTGCAATACATACTGGTTCTTCTCTGGGATCATCTCTCAAACCACTTGCACTAAAAAAGCAAAAACAAAAATAGCAACCCACCAACCAATGAAACCAAGACACTTGTTTACCAACATAGCAATTGGGATGTTTAAGAAAGCAAAATAGAAATTCCAAATCCTCTAATAAGTTCACAGCTAAAAACAAATGAGATTTAGAATCTTCAGCATATATTTAGCACATTACATGAACATGTAATCATTTAAACAGTATTTATCCTCTTAAGTAAATTTGAATCTGCTGTTGTATCTCTGCATGGAAAAAAAATGAAGGCACAAGGGTTTGGGTTTCTATGGAAACCTGTACTTTGATTACTGATGGATTTCAAGTGTATAATTTTTTGTCCCACTGGTATAATGTTCGGGGGAAATAAAGGGAAAGAAGACTGCAAAATTATCAGGAATATTTCCTCAGATGCTAATATTTTCAGAACCATAGATTGAAAGATGCTGGAAGACACTTCAAATTACTTTTTAACTTTAATCAATAAATAGTTATTGAGTTCCTATTAGATGCCAAGAACTGTCCCAGTGGCTATTGCAGTTAATAAAAGAGATAAAATTTCATAAAAAAGCTTTAGATATAACTTTACCAAGAAACTTGAGCAATAATTAGGTGTTTGAGTTTTGAGTTATTTGAATTTTGTTATTTTTTCTTACCTGTATTCATAAACTTTTAATAAATGAATTCTTGAGATAGACTTTGAAAAGTATGTGTTTTCTTGGAAAATAATTTTTTAATTAAGCAAGTAGAGAGTTTGTTTCTGTGTTCATCCTTTGCTGAAGGGGATCCTTTGTTCTTTTTGTTGGTCTCCTGACAAAGGTTTTAGGACACAGTCCTCAGTGGTTTCAATAACATCATTTGCAGTGTGACATGTTGAGCCAGTGCTTCTAAGAAGGAATGACAACTTAGAAAACAATACTTTTTGGTTCATTTACCTAATTTCTATTTAGCATAAAATGTCTGATGGTTTCCATGGAAAAGACAAGCAAAGACCAGTATTAACATAGGATCTGGTACAAATAACACGCAATAGCTGAAACTACTACTTACTAGTAGCATATAAATACATGTTTGTTCAATTTTAAATCCAAATGCTATTTTAAAGTTAGACAGTAAAATGTTTTAGACATCAAAAATAACCAATTTTATGGGTTTCTAGTATTTTTTTTACCAGTAGTTTTCAATTTGGTAATTTCAATTCAATTCTTATTCATTCTTTGAATTTCAGTTCAGTTGATACTTTATTGAGAAGTATTCCATAATTTTTATGACTAGGTTAAATGTCCCTTTGTCTGCATACCGCAACTATCATAGGTATTCATTTTACATTTACTTGTAAGCTTCATGTGTCTGACATTTGCATAATAATGAATTAATTAATGGATAAATGGATGAATGACCACCTGCTTAACTGAAAGCATTACTCTCTTCACGTCCCTTGTTCCAGCTTATTAAAAAAAGTCACCGTGTTACTAGAGAATTTCTTCTGCTTTTTTCTGCTCACTGATCCATTATATGATTGAGAAATTTCCCTCATGAATTTTCTGAGATCAAAGGAACGTCAACAGGATTCTTAGGTGCATATCAGAAAGTGCTCTTACCTAAAGGATGGGATCAATTGCAGTGAATTACTTTAGCATATGATTTTCTCTAGTAGTAGCTGAGCTTTTAAGTACACAGGATAAGCCTTCCCACCCCCAACCCTGCCCTGTACTCTTAGCATATCTCTTAGTGCCTGGATATTAAATAGGTTACATCAGTTAGCATGTTTTCATTTGCAGTAATAGAAAATTAATGGTTCAAATACTTGGAACATGCATAGGGATTTGTTGGATAACATAATTATAAATATCCAGGTGTTGGGCAAGCTTGAATCTCAGTTTGAACAAGGCTCTGGCTCCATTTCTCAGTCATTCTCTGAGCTATAAACTCCTCTGTTGTATTAGTATCATCTTTATCCTCTTTCGTGTTAGTGAAATGTCTGCAGTGATTCCAGGCTTTACATCTGAACACCATGTAATTTTATTTTATTTTTTAATCTTTTTTTTTAATTTAAATTTATTTATTTTAATTGGAGGCTAATTTTAAAAGAACATAGAGCTTTTGAACGAAAGTCTTGAACTCCACTCTAATTGAAGAAAAATAAAAAGATCAAGTGTGTACTTGATAAACGCTATGAGTTAGAAGAATTGTCATTCATCCACTAATTGGTGTAGGTCACTTATTATGTGTCCCCTCCTTATCCAAGAACAGGGGGTAATTTTAGGTCAATCAGAGCCTTGTCCTAGAGCTGAGGTTGTAGCAAATTTTGCTCAAACTAAATGACAGTCAATAGCAGAAGTGTGAAATGCTATTGAAAAGGCAATGAAAAATTCTCACCATTTATTTATAAAAGTAGGAGAGATAAGACATTAAATTGGCTCAAGATATCTTTTCTGACCTAGTGTTCACCATGAAACAAAGTTGTTCTCAAGAAGTTGAATAGTAGGTAGAAAGTTAAAACTTGTTTAGGTATGTTTTTTTATAATTCCAATGGATAATTGTAGATACTGAGTTTAGTAAAAGTCTCTATTTTCTTGCATGTTTCCTGCATCAGGTAAACATAGAAGATTATATAATGATCAGTACTTCAGAGATTCTAGGTTCATTGACAATTATTGTTTAACAAAGTGGAAGTAAATACTACTACAAATGATTGTAGGTTATAGAAAAACTGAGTTGAAGCTAAGTATTCATGTATAAATATAGGCAGCAAGTTAAAATAAATACTTATATTTTATGTACATTTGTAAAATATGTACATTTCAATACATTGTAATAAATTTCTATAAAATGGCACTTTTAGAGAATACCTTTGGTAATACCTAGAAATACCTTTCACATATATAGTAAATGACAAGAAAAATATCAATAATTGATCACCCTAACAACATACATTTTTTGGCTAAATCAGGAAGACATAAAGGAAAACACAATACTCAGAAATAGGTCAGCAGGAAGTATTATGGAGGGTCTGGGGTTGAGGAAGCGACAGGTATTTCTGGCAGTGAAAATCTAAGATCTAGGAGGGCTGGAAGGATAAAGAATCAAAAAAATTGGAGAAGCTGTAGCTCATAAGTCAACACACTCACTTAGATCGTCAGGTTAGTGAAGTTGCACCTGATCCAGCAATAGCGGAAGATTAGAAACCAACAAATAATATGCTCTCTCTTTTGAGAGAGACCTGCAGAAGAAGCCTAAGTTGGAAGTAGACTAAGGTCATGGCTATACTGAAGTATTCAAATGATGATCTTTCTGTGGTGGAGAAGTCCCAAACTGCTCTAAATCCACACACCTGCACTCACCAATTGTATGTGTTGTGCATCCTCGTTTATACTCACCATATTTAGTAAAGTGATTTTGGTTTCGTCAAGGGTGCTGCAACTTCTCTGCATATAGAGATTTAAATAGAGAGAAAGTGGATCATCTGTTCCTAAAATCTCAGGGTTGAGCCCCAATCCCTTGAAAGTAGCAGCAAAAGCAGGGAGTCAGCCTGTGAGACCATGACTATAGTACAGGGAGATTAAAACAGAAATGGGAATTCATTCCCTCCAAATTGAATAGTGTCTTAATGACAGCCAAAGAGACCACCAAATATAAAAGCACAGTGGAAGATGAAATTCTGGCAAAACTTATTAGCATATAGTGGAGTAGACAAAGGTCAGCAGCTGCAGTATTGGCTGTGGGTGAACTAGTTTTATATCTAAAGCATTCTGCACAAGATTCCCAAATTCCTTATGCTTCACTCTCCTCAGTGTAAATTGAAATTAAGATTACTTCCTTATAAAATCAGTCCTGAGGTTTGAGACCAGGTGTACTGTATACCTAACACCAAGTAAGGACTTCAAATTTAAAGTTATTTGTTGTAATAGTACAAACTTAAGACTTAAGTACTAATTATTAATCCATTCATGAGTTTGGAAAGTATTTAATGATAACATCAAAATAATTCTGTCATTTTCGTGAACATCATTTCTTTTTTTTTCATTTTAAAAATTATTGTTTTGGTCATTTACTCTTTGGTTCCATGATTACATTTCATAATGTGGTTTTAAACATTAGTTGTGGAACATAATTTCTGGTCCTGCCATTGCTTTGCTGTGTATACTAGAGAAAGTCATTTAAAATTTATACATTCTTTCCTCATTCATAGACTAATGGCTCAAGCTAAGTGATTGTCAAAATCCTTTCCAGCTGAAGTATTCCGTGTGCCTGTTTTTTTTCCCCTTAATATTTCCCTATTATCAAACTAAGAGAAATAACGTAAGTATCTGAAGCAAACATACACCATTTTATTTCTGATGGATTCCCATTAAAAACAGGCTGATGGATTGATTAAAAATTGTGAGCATATGTTTTCTTTCTTTTTAGATCTGAGCTACTTCTTCATACACTTGGGCAATTGATTAGAGATTATTTTCATGGCTGACTGAATGGTAATAAAGTTACCTGTGGTTCCTGGGATGAATGATTTCCATTCTTATGATTTTAAGACAGGCACCTATATAGGAAATGGCAAACTCTGGAGAGTCTGAATATCAATTAAATGAATGAATACTTGTAGAATTCTTAATAAAAAGTGCCAGGAAGCCCATGACTTCAACACAAGACAAAAAATGATTTAGGAGAGCTAGAGCACAGGGAAAACCTCAGAGAGCCATCTTAGAATATGTTGTACTCTCTGGATAATTTTTTTTCCTCCAAATGCCCAGGGCTTACAAAACTGTTTCTTTTTACTGATGGCACAAGATATCTAAATACAGTAACACTAAAATTCCTGGAGAGGTTAAAAAAAAAAAAAAAAAAGCAAGACAGATTTGTTCCAGGAAGTACAGGTATTATAATTAAAGCCAGATATCAGGTTGAATGGATGAAGACATGTGTATATATGTACTTCTGACTTGGAGGTCTACCCTGTAACAAAGCACATTTTTAAAATTTCAAAATCAAATTGTCATCACTAATATACGGGGAAGTAACTGTTTTTTGTGTCCTGTCAAACTTACATGCTATAATCCTGACATAGTCACTTGTTAGTTGTAGGAGGATTTTTTTTTCTATTGTAATCTGATATGGATAACTTTTAATACTTTTTCTTATACTGTTGCAATGTTAAGATTTCTGTTACAATATTAAATGGAGGTAATTGGAAGGAAAGTTATGACCAACCTAGATAGCATATTCAAAAGCAGAGACATTACTTGGCCAACAAAGGTCCGTCTAGTCAAGGCTATGGTTTTTCCAGTAGTCATGTATGGATGTGAGAGTTGGACTGTGAAGAAAGCTGAGCACTGAAGAATTGATGCTTTTGAACTGTGGTGTTGGAGACGACTCTTGAGAGTCCCTTGGACTGCAGGGAGATCCAACCAGTCTATTCTACAGGAGATCAGCCCTGTGTGTTCTTTGGAAGGAGTGACGCTAAAGTTGAAACTCCAGTACTTTGGCCAACAGATGTAAAGAGTTGATTCATTGGAAAAGACTCTGATGCTGGGAGGGATTGGGGGCAGGAGGAGAAGGGGACGACAGAGGATGAGATGTCTGGATGGCATCACCAACTCGATGGATGTGAGTTTGAGTGAAGTCCGGGAGTGGGTGATGGACAGGGAGGCCTGGTGTGCTGCAATTCATGGGGTCGCAAAGAGTCAGACACGACTGGGCGACTGAACTGATCTGAACTGAACTGAATGAGAGAGAACATTCATACCTTGTTGTCAATCTTAGAAAAAGGGTTCAGTCTCTCACCATTAAACGTGATGTTAGTTTCAGGTTTAAGTCGAGGAGTTCCTTTCCTTTCCTAGATTTTTTGGGTTTTTATCATAAATTAATAATGACTTTTGTGAGCTTCTTTTCTATATTTATTGATCTTATTGTATAGTTTTTCTGTTCAGTCTATTACTATTGGCCAACCCAAGATGGTATGGAAAAACCTGAATGAACTTTATGGCCAACCAAATATGCTAAATTATACTGATTGACTGGTTTATAAGTGTAGAATGATTTTTGTGTTTCTAGAATGAACTCCACTTGGTCATAACATATTATCTGCTTTATATATTACTTGATGAGATTGGTTGATATTTTGTTAAATATTTATAAACATTTATAAAATATATTGGTCATTGTTTTTCTTTTAATGTCCTTGTCTAGTCTTAGTGTTAGGTTACTTATAGAGTGGTTAAGAAGTGTTCCCTCTTCTTCTATACTTTTTATTCTTTTTTTTTTTTTTTTTAGAAGAGACTACAGAGAATCTGACAGAATGTGGTCCACTGGAGAAGAGAATAACAAACCACTTCAGTATTCTTGCCTTAAGAACCCCATGAACAGTATGAAAAGGCAAAATGATAGGATACTGAAAGAGGAACTCCCCAGGTCAGTAGGTGCCCAATATGCTACTGGAGATCAGTGGAGAAATGACTTCACAAAGAATGAAGGGATGGAGCAAAAGCAAAAACAATACCTAGCTGTGGATGTGACTGGTGATAGAAGCAAGGTCCAATGCTGTAAAGAGCAATATTGCATAAATTGAAAGTGGTCAAGCAAGAGATGGCAAGAGTGAAAGTCGACATTCTAGGAATCAACAAACTGAAATGGACTGGAATGGATGAATTTAACTCAGATGACCATTATATCTATACTGCAGGAAGGAATCCCTCAGAAGAAATGGAGTAACCATCATGGTCAACAAAAGAGTCCAAAATGCAGTACTTGGATGCAATCTCAAAAACAATAGAATGATCTCTGTTCGTTTCCAAGGCAAACCATTCAATATCACAGTAATCCAATTCTATGCCCCAAGCAGTAATGCTGAAGAAGCTGAAGTTGAATGATTCTATGAAGACCTACGAGACCTTTTAGAACTAACACCCCAAAAATATGTCCTTTTCATGATACGGGACTGGAATGCAAAAGTAGGAAGTCAAGAAACACCTGGAGTAACAGGCAAATTTGGCCTTGGAATATGGAATGAAGCAGGGCAAAGGCTAATAGATTTGCCAAGAGAATGCACTGGTCATAGCAAACACCCTCTTCCAACAACACAAGAGAAGACTCTTCACATAGACATCACCAGATGGTCAACACCGAAATCAGATTGATTATGTTCTTTGCAGCCAAAATGGAGAAGCTCTATACAGTCAACAAAAACAAGACCGGGAGCTGACTGTAGCTCAGATAATGAACAACTTATTACCAAATTCAGACTTAAACTGAAGAAAGTAGGGAAAACCACTAGACCATTCAGGTATGACTTAAATCATCTCCCTTATGATTATACAGTGGGAATGAGAAATAGATTTAAGGGCCTAGATCTGATAGATGGAGTGCCTGATGAACTATGGAATGAGGTTCATGACATTGTACAGGAGACAGGGATCAAGACCATCCCCATGGAAAAGAAATGCAAAAAAGCAAAATGGCTGTCTGGGGAGGCCTTACAAATAGCTGTGAAAAGAAGGGAAGCAAAAAGCAAAGGAGAAAAGGAAAGAGTTAAGCATCTGAATGCAGAGTTCCAAAGAATGGCAAAAAGAGATAAGAAAGCCTTCTCAGCAATCAATGCAAAGAAATAGAGGAAAACAACAGAATGGGAAAGACTAGAGATCTCTTCAAGATATTTAGAGATACCAAGGGAACATTTCATGCAAAGATGGGCTTGATAAAGGACAGAAATGCTATGGACATAACAGAAGCAGAAGATATTAAGAAGAGGTGGCAAGAATACACAGAATAACTGTACAAAAAAGATCTTCATGACCCAGATAATCACGATGATGTGATCACTGACCTAGAGCCAGACATCCTGGAATGTGAAGTCAAGTGGGCCTTAGAAAGCATCATTATGAACAAAGCTAGTGGAGATGATGGAATTCCAGTTGAGCTATTTCAAATCCTGAAAGATGATGCTGTGAAAGTGCTTCACTCAATATGCCAGCAAATTTGGAAAACTCAGCAGTGGCTCAGGACTGGAAACGGTCAGTTTTCATACCAATCCCAAAGAAAGGCGATGTCAAAGAATGCTCAAACTACTGCACAATTGCACTCATCTCACATGTTAGTAAAGTAATGCTCAAAATTCTCCAAGCCAGGCTTCAGCAATACATGAACCGTGAACTTCCAGATGTTCAAATTGGTTTTAGAAAAGGCAGAGGAACCAGAGATCAAATTGCAGCATCTGCTGGATCATGGAAAAAGCAAGAGAGTTCCAGAAAACCATCTATTTTTGCTTTCTTGACTATGCCAAAGCCTTTGACAGTGTGGATCACAATAAACTGTGGGAAATTCTGAAAGAGATGGGAATACCAGACCACCTGACCTGCCTCCTGAGGAATCTGTATGCAGGTCAGGAAGCAACAGTTAGAACTGGACATGGAACAACAGACTGGTTCCAAATAGGAAAAGGAGTACATCAAGGCTGTATATTGTCACCCTGCTTATTTAACATATATGAAGAGTACATCATGAGAAACGCTGGGCTGAAAGAAGCACAAGCTGGAATCAAGATTGCTGGGAGAAATATCAATCACCTCAGATATGCAGATGACACCACCCTTATGGCAGAAAGTGAAGAGGAACTAAAAAGCCTCTTGATGAAAGTGAAGGAGGAGAGTGAAAAAGTTGGCTTGAAGCGAAACATTCAGAAAATGAAGATCATGGCATCCAGTCCCATAACTTCATGGGAAATAGATGGGGAAACAGTGGACATAGTGTCAGGCTTTATTTTTGGGGGCTCCAAAATCATTGCAGACGGTGACTGCAGCCATGAAATTAAAAGACGCTTACTCCTTAGAAGGAAAGTTATGACCAACCTAGACAGCATATTCGAAAGCAGAGACATTACTTTACCAACAAAGGTCCATCTAGTCAAGACTATGGTTTTTCCCATGGTCATGTATGGATGTGAGAGTTGGACTGTGAAGAAGGCTGAACACCAAAGAATTGATGCTTTTGAACTGTGGTGTTGGAGAAGACTCTTGAGAGTCTCTTGGACTGCAAGGAGATCCAACCAGTCCATTCTGAAGGAGATCAGCCCTGGGATTTCTTTGGAGGGAATGATGCTAAAGCTGAAACCCAGTACATTGGCCACCTCATGCGAAGTGTTGACTCATTGGAGAAGACTCTGATGCTGGGAGGGATTGGGCGTAGGAGGAGAAGGGGACCACAGAGGATGAGATGGCTGGATGGCATCACTGACTCGATGGACGTGAGTCTGAGTGAAGTCCGGTAGTTGGTGATGGACAGGGAGGCCTGGCTTGCTGCAATTCATGGAGTCACAAAGAGTCGGACATGACTGAGCGACTCAACTGAACTGAACTGAACAGAGAATTGGTGTTCAGTTCAGTTCAGTCCAGTCACTCAGTTATGTCCAGCTTTTTGCAACCCCATGAACTACAGCATGCCAGGCCTCCCTGTCCATCAACAACTCCCAGAGTTCACCCAAACCCATGTGCACCGAGTCGGTGATGCCATCCAACCATCTCATCCTCGATCATCCCCTTCTCCTGTCCTCAATCTTTCCCAGCATCAGGGTCTTTTCCAATGAGTTAACTCTTCCCATCAGGTGGCCAAAGTATTGGAGTTGCAGCTTCAATATCAGTCCTTCCAATGAACACCCAGGACTGATCTCTTTTAGGACAGATTGGTTGGATTTCCTTGCCGTCCAAGGGACTCTCAAGAGTCTTCTCCAACACCACAGTTCAAAAGCATGAATTATTCGGTGTTCAGCTTTCTTTACAGTCCAACTCTCACATCCATGCATTACCACTGGAAAAACCATAGCCTTTACTAGATGGACTTTTGTTGGCAAAGTAATGTCTCTGCTTTTTAATATGCTGTCTAGGTTTGTCATAAGTTTCCTTCCAAGGAGTAAGTGTCTTTTAATTTCATGGCTGCAGTCACCATCTGCAGTGAGTTTGGAGCCCAGAAAAATAAAGTAAGCCACTATGTCCACTGTTTCCCCATCTATTTCCCATGAAGTGATGGGACTGGATACCATGATCTTAGTTTTCTGAATGTTGAGCTTCAAGCCAACTTTTTCACTCTCCACTTTCACTTTCATCAAGAGGCTCTTTAGTTCTTCTTCACTTTCTCCTATAAGGGTGGTGTCATCTGCATATCTGAGGTGACTGGTATTTCTCCCGGCAATCTTGAATCCAGCTTGTGCTTCCTCTAGCCCAGCGTTTCTCAGGATGTACTCTGCACATAAGTTAAATAAGCAGGGTGACAGTATACAGCCTTGACGTACTCCTTTTCCTATTTGGAACCAGTCTGTTGTTCCATGTTCAGTCCTAACTGTTGCTTCCTGAGCTGCATACAGATTTCTCAGGAGGCAGGTCAGGTGGTATTCCCATCTTTTCAGAATTTTCCACAGTTTATTGTGATCCACACAGTCAAAGGCTTTGGCATAGTCAAGAAAGCAGAAATAGATGGTTTTCTGGAACTCTCTTGCTTTTTCATGATCCAGCAGATGTTGGAAATTTGATCTCTGGTTCCTCTGCCTTTTCTAAAACCAATTTGAACATCTGGAAGTTCATGGTTCACATATTGCTGAAGCCTGGTTTGTAGAATTTTGAGCATTATTTTACTTGCATGTGAGATGAGTGCAATTATGTGGTAGTTTGAGCATTCTTTGGCATTTCCTTTCTTTGGGATTGGAATGAAAACGGACCTTTTCCAGTCCTGTGGCCACTGCTGAGTTTTCCAAATTTGCTGGCATATGGAGTGCAGCACTTTCACAGTATCATCTTTCAGGATTTGAAATAGCTCAACTGGAATTCCATCACCTTCACTAGCTTTGTTTGTAGTGTTGCTTCCTAAGGTCCACTTGACTTCACATTCCAGGATGTCTGGCTCTAGGTGAATGATCACACCATCATGATTATCTGGGTTGTGAAGCTCTTCTGTGTATGCTTGCCACCTTTTTTAATATCTTCTGCTTCTGTTGGGTCCTACCATTTCTGTCGTGTATTGTGCCCATCTTTGCATGAAATGTTCCCTTGGTATCTCTAATTTTCTTGAAGAGATCTGCTGCTGCTGCTAAGTCACTCAGTCGTGTCCGACTCTGTGTGACCCCATAGATTCTCCAGGCAAGAGCACTGGAGTGGGCTGCCATTTCCTCCTCCAATGCATGAAAGTGAAAAGTGAAAGTGAAGTCATTCAGTCGTGTCCGACTCTTAGCGACCCCATGAACTGCAGCCTACCAGGCTCCTCCGTCCATGGGATATTCCAGGCAAGAGTACTGGAGTGGGGTGCCATTGCCTTCTCCCTGAAGAGATCTAGTCTTTCCTATTCTGTTGTTTTCCTCTATTTCTTTGCATTGATCACTGAGGAAGGCTTTTTATCTCTCCTTGCTATTCTTTGGAACTCGGCATTCAAATGGGAATATCTTTCTTTTTCTGTTTTGCTTTTCGCTTCCCTTCTTTTCACAGCTATTTGTAAGTCCTCCTCAGACAGCCATTTTGCTTTTTTGCATTTCTTTTTCTTTGGGATGGTGTTATTTTTTCCTTAAATGTTTGGCAGAATTTGCCCTTGAAATCATCTGGGCCTTGTGTTTTCTTTTGTGGAAAGTTTTTAATCATTGATTCAATTTCTACACTAGATATTCAGGTTTCTTTTTCTCCTTGGATAAATGATGATAGCTTGTATCTTTTATGGAGTTGATCTTTTCATCTAAGTTATCAAATTCATGGGCATAGAGTTCTCTTATGCCCTCACTGTCGTTTCAATATTCATGTGATCAGTTGTGATGTCCCCTTGAGACATCTAACATTTTGTTCCTTTGCTGTGTTTAGCACCAATCTTAAAGTTTAAAAGTGTAACATTTCATCTAAGACCTTGAATCAGGAAACCATCTGCAAATATAAAATTTCATTTATGATAAATGACTTGTCTTTTGTTTCTATCATTAAAATGATCTAAGTTGTGCCAGACTTTCTCTTTTAAAATTGTAATGTTCTCTTCTGCCCATTAGCTTCTACCTTCCTTTGTTTATCTGAATTGCATTATTTGTGTGCTGCTTCCTGACATTCAGGTCCAATATGTTCAGCTGTTTCAGCTTTATCAGTGTATTGAGATGTGATAGGCCCAGATGCCAGCATTTTATTACAGCAGTATCATTTGTGTCTGTAATCATAAACGTGTACATGCAAAGGTCTGTAATTGTCACCATTCTAAGCCACAGATTCAGCGTCATTGTTGATATGTCCTCAATATAGAAATTTAACAACCTGTTTTATTCACAGCTGAAAATAATTTCTTTCCCCAAACTATACTTTGAGAAAGATATATGGTATGACAAAATTGAATTAGCAGTATAGTTCTAAACACTCCATTCCCTTCTCTAATACTAACCTTGGCAAACTCTATTTTTATCACATATATATTTTTCTTATCTGCTGATGACAAAATGTTAAAATGTTTATGGAAATTGAATCTAGATGCTTAACTTCATGGCCCTTTCTGTGAAAAATCCATAAAATCTATGGAGAAAACTCAGTTCACATCTGTTCAGATGTTTCGCTGTTCTCTGTTTAACTTTTAAAAAAGTTTGCCCGGTAAAACCACTTACCTAAAAATAATAGAAATATGGGCAAATATGCTTCTAAACTAGGAGAGGACACTTAAAATTGCACCAAGTTGATCGGTTCCTACTTTGTGTTTAGAAAGGAACATAATAGAACACCTTAATTATCTTGTGATTTATTTTAAACTATAAAGGAAAAGATGGCTGAAGATGTCCCATTAAGCTTAAAGCAGTAGCCTTTAAGTATAAGCAAAATAAACTATGATAAGGAGAAAGTATCTCATATAGACTGGGACTAAGTATTACAAAGTTTAAATGACTAAGAGCTAATATCCAGAATATATAAAGAATTTCCACAAATCAATGAGACAGCCCAGTGAAATATAAGGGTAATGCACCTAAGAGAGAATAAGAATGGGCAACAAACATTTGAAATCATTCTTGATTTCACTAATTAGGTAAATTAGAATTAAGATACCAACCAGTCTTTCATAGGAAATGAAATGTGACCTGAATGGTAAAACTTTTAAAAGCCTGATAAAACCAAGTATTTGGCAGGATTTAAGGAACTGGATGGTTGGACGGCATCATCAACTCAATGGACATGAGTTTGAGCAAACTTTAGGAGATAGTGGAGGTCAAGGAAGCCTGGCATGCTGCATTCCATGGGGTCTCAGAGTCTGACATGATGGAGTGATTGAACAACAAGGACCTGGAAACACAAATGAATTGGTAGTGGATTCTAAACCAACACAGTTATTCAGGGGAGCAATTTCATGATACTTGATAAAATTGAAAAGTCTGTGTTCAACAAAAGCACAACTCCATGTATAGGTCCTTCCTAGGGATATGCTCACATGAAAGACCAAGGATATATAGAGAAAAATAATGAATGTTGCATTTTACAATTCAAATCCACCAGAAACTACCAGTGAGAGAAATGGTAAGTAAATGACATAAGTAAATTGATATGTTCTTATAATATATTATTTATGTTTAGTTAAATAAGTTCAGTTGCTCAGTCATGTCTGACTCTTTGTGACCCCATGGACTGTAGCACGCCAGGCCTCCCTGTCCATCACCAACTCCAGGAGTTTACTCAAACTCATGTCCGTTGAGTTGGTGATGCCATCCAACCATCTCATCCTCTGTTGTCCCCTTCTCCTCCAGCCTTCAATGTTTCCCAGCATCAGGGTCTTAAATAAAGAGGATATATAACTCCATTTTGAATTTGAATAAGCATATAAGTAACCCAAGGGTCTTGTTAAAATATATATTCTTATCCAAAAACTCTAGGGTGGAATCTGAGATACCACATTTCCAATAAGCTCCTAGAAGATGCTGGTGCCTCTGTTCTATTATCTACACCTTGAGTGGTGAAAGCCTGGATTAATATATGCAAACTAGATATATCTTGAAAATGTTATTTATCAATAAAGTTACTTTATATAGTAAATTATACTATACTATCTGGTATCATTTATCTAGACAAAAATATTACAAAATCTATATATTCAGAACACAGACAATACCAAATGCTGGTGAGGATGTGCAAAAGTAGGAACTTTCATACACTGCTGAATGCAGAATAGTTCAGCTAATTTGGAAAACATTTTTGAAATTTATAACAAAACTAAATACAATCTTACCATACCATGCATGGTATGGACTGGATGAAGCACAAGCTGGAATCAAGATTTCCAGGAGAATTATCCATAACCTCAGATATGTAGATGACACCACCCTTATGGCAGAAAGTGAAGAAGAACTAAAGAGCCTCTTGATTAAAGGAAAGAGGAGAGTGACTATGTTGGCTTAAAATTCAACATTCAAGAAACTAAGATCATGGTATCCAGTCCCATCACTTCATGGAGAATAGATGGGGAAAAAATGGAAACTGAGAGACTTTATTCTTCTGGGCTCCAAAATCACTGCCAATGGTGATTGCAGCCATGAAATTAAAAAACGCTTACTCCTTGGAAGAAAAGTTATGACCAACCCAGATAGCATATTCAAAAGCAGAGACATTACTTTGCCAACAAAGGTCTGTCTAGTTAAGGCTATGATTTTTCCATTAATCATGTATGGATGTGTGAGTTGGACTATAATGAAAGCTGAGCCCCAAAGAATTGATGCTTTTGAACTGTGGTATTGGAGAAGACTCTTGAGAGTCCCTTGGACTGCAAGGAAATCCAACCAGTTCATCTGAAAGGAAATCAGTCCTGAGTGTTCATTGGAAAGACTGATGCTGAAACTCCAATACTTTGGCCTCCTGATATGAAGGACTGACTCATTGGAAAGACCCTGATGCTGGGAAGGATAGAAGGCAGGAGGAGAAGCAGATGACAGAGGAAGAGCTGGTTGGATAGCATGATCGATTCTATGAACATGAGTGTAAGTAAGCTCCGGGAGCTGGTGATGGATAGGGAAGCCTGGCGTGCTGCAGTCCATGGGGTCACAAAGAATCGGACATGACTGAGTGACTGAACTGATACCACGCGACAATTGTGCCTCATGGTACTTTTCCAAAAGATATGAACATTTATGTCTGTACAAAAACCTGAACATTTTTGGCAGTTTTATTCATAATCACCAAAATTTGGAAGCAACCAAGATGTTCTTCTAGACAATGGAATATTATTCAGCAGTAAGAAGACTTGAGCTATCAAACCATGAGAAGACATCAGGAAATTGAAATGCATATTACTAAATGAAAGAAATCAATTTGAAGAGACTATATACTGTGTGGTTTCAACTATGTGATGTTCTGGAAAAGACAAAACTATGGAAACACTTTTAAAAACAAGATCAGTGGTTGCCATGGATTAGGTGTGAGTGGGAATGGATGAGTAAGTGGGAACATGGAGGAATTTCAGGATAGTGAAAATGCTGTTTGTAATACCATAATAATGTGTACATGTCATGATACATTTGTCTAAGCCTATAGAATGTACATCACCAACAGTGAACCATAATGTGGAATATGGACTTTGAGTGATTATGATGTGTTAGAGTAAGTTCATCGGCTGTAACAAATGCACCACTCTGGTGGGCAATCTTGATAATGAGGAGTGCTACAGATTTTTTTCTCAGTAGGATGTATCACTTTTGATGAAAAGGGAAAAGAAGAAGAAAGATGAGAAGAGTTAAATATTAAAAAATAATTTATAAAATCTTGAATGTGGTATCTGAATCCTCATCCCTAATTTGAGCTCATGCTTTCTGACCTGAACTGAGCGCATAAAGATGTGGTTTAAAATATCCTTCTTGATTTTACAAATATACAGACTTGAAGTGGGCTTGGCCAAAGGGGAGGGGTGTATTTTAATCAAATCTGATTCTGAAGAGCCCATAATTAATTACTTTGCTCTCAAGCATACCACACGCTAACATTTCTCACTGTGGATGTGAGTCCAGGAACCTGGATAAACATTTTCTTTGCATTATTTTCATTTTGTAGTAAAGTATCACAGAAATAATAAATTCAAAGACAGTGGGACATAAAATTATAAATGTTTTATTCAGATAAAATGAAGATAACATAATAGTTAATTCAAATGCGCAAACATGACCAAATACAAGTATACCAGGATACAATCGTTAGAACTGAAATCTCTATTAAATATTAACAGCATTTGGCTTATGTTATCAATTCAGGTAAGCCATAGTATACCATAACAAGCCCTTCAGTAAATGCCATTTCATGTCTAGGAAAACAAGAGTCACTTTTTCCAGTCAAAATTATGGCAGCAACTTGCATATCTTTGAGTGAATGATGTTATGATACAAAGGGATTCCCAGGTGGCAGTAGTAGTAAAGAACCTGCCTGCCAATGCAGGAGATGTAAGAGACATGGGTTCGATCCCTGGGTGGGGAAAATCTCCTGGAGAAGGGCATGGCAAACCACTCCAGTATTCTTGCCTGGAGCATCCCATGGACAGAGGAGCCTGGTGGGCTGCAGTCCATGGGGTCACACGGAGTCGGACGTGACTGAACTGACTCAGCACAAGCACGCACATGAAGCAAACAGGAATGCCACTTTAAATGGCCCTTTCCAAATAAAGGTCAACACCCGTGCGTATTCCAGGTCCTTATGCTTAGAATATTAGTAATAAACACTTCTGTTGTCTGTTTTATTACTCAGGATTTCTTTCTGTCTGAATAATAAATAAATAAAAATAAATATTAAATTCCGTTACTGTTTGACAAAATGGTTGTGTGTTTAATGCTTAGAAGGGTCCCAGTAACATATACACTTTTATTAAAAATTTGGTTCTGATATTGTTTTAAGTTTCTGAGAAGTTGTTTTAAGGGGTCTTTATTGGGGTAAGTTTTATAATATTTGAAGTCTTCAGTACAAGATCAGCTTGGAAGAATCATGCAAAACATTTTTAGTAGGAAAATTAAGATGCTCTTGGTTATTCTGAAAATGTAGAAATAAAATTGTCAGTTTTGTAGCAGTTGAGAGAAACCCTTTGTTTATTGCCAACACTGACATGGAATGAGATCTCTAAACCCCTTTAAAGGTCAGGAGTGTCTGGATGTCTGTGGTAGATGTTGCTTTGTTTTACAGAATGCTGATGCCAACAATATGATTCCAAAGTTTGATTTATCGTTTCTTTAGCCATTGGCTTTCTTTTTTTTTTCTTCCAGTTTCATTAGCTAACTGACATATAGCACTAGATAAGTTTAAAATGTACAGTGTAATGATATATATATCATTGACTTTGGGCATGGCAATCCATTCCAGTATTCTGGCCTGGAGAGCCCCATGGACAGAGGAGCCTGGCACACTATACAGTCCACGGGGTTGCAAAGAGTCTGATACAACCGAAGCGATACAACAAAAGCATGCACATGATGCAAAAAGGAATGTCACTGAAGATGGCAGTTTCCAAATAAAAGTCACAATGACAACTGACTTTCCTTGAAGGATAAAGTAGATATAGGGAATGCATCATTTTTAATTGTTTTATAATCTTTGTGCTACTAATTCTTTATAGTTTAATATAAGATAATAATTCAATATGACAAAATAATAAATAAATTAATAAATATAACAAATGCTATTTACTTATAAACTTATTATTTTGTCTTATATTGAACTATTGTCTGGATTGTGTCATGAGAGTTAGACTTGAATTTTTGGAAAGAGGAAAAAAAGAAAACAAATATTGGATATAGATTATTTAACCTTACTTTTCAACTAAAATTCATATCTTATATCCTCTGGTGCCATTTTTCTTGATAGGCTTAGTTGCTAGCTAATTGAAAAACCTTTAAGACCGAAGTAATGTGGAAATTAAGGATCCTTTCAGTCTGTGTTATTAAAAGTGAAAAAACTCTTAAGTTGTCTTCTGCATAGTTTGAGAACAATGTTAGATTGATTTGATCCTTTCTAAAGCTATCAGAAAGAAATGGTAAGTGATATGGGTGACTACTTGTAAATGATATGGATTATAACCATTTTTTAGAAATTAAAAAAAATTGGTAATATTTGGGCAAAGAAAATGAAAGCAATGATTTCATAGTAAATAATTTCTCTATTCTTTATTCCAGACTATTTAATTAGCTATACCTAACCTGAGATCCAACCAGTCCATTCTGAAGGAGATCAGCCCTGGGATTTCTTTGGAGGGAATGATGCTAAAGCTGAAGCTCCAGTACTTTGGCTACCTCATGCGAGGAGTTGACTCATTGGAAAAGACTCTGATGCTGGGAGGGGTTGGGGGCAGGAGGAGAAGGGGACGACAGAGGATGAGATGGCTGGATGGCATCACTGACTCGATGGATGTGAGTCTGAGTGAAGTCCGGGAGTTGGTGATGGACAGGGAGGCCTGACGTGCTGCGATTCATGGGGTCACAAAGAGTCGGACACGACTGAGCGACTGAACTGAACTGAACTGAACCTTTGTTATCTGCATTCATAGATAGTGGTCTGTTCAAGGAAAGTGTAGTATCCATAGCACTGTCTGAGAGACATGCATGAAATTTATGCCAGCTGCCACCAGATTTCTTGGGAAGGCTTACACCATGTTGGGTCTGGCTTGCAACAAGGTGCCCAAGGATACAATTATATCTCCAGTGGAAGCCTGACAGTCTTTGCAAGGAATATTATGTGTAGCAGAACCAAGTAATCTCTGTGTTATGTGCAAATTCTGGAGGACACGGGACCTGAGATGGTGAAGGTGTGAAAGCACTAAAGCTCAGCAGTGACCTCAAGGCCCTTCTTTGTTAATAGCTCCCATAAGCATTTCCCAGTAGCTTCTTTTTGAAGTTGTATATATTGATAGTTACATGATCTATGTATCAGAGTTTTAGCGTACACACACACACACACATTTATATATATATATTTTTTTGGTGCACATTCTCAATGTCCACTTGCCATTGCCAAAAATTCAACACTACCAGAAATTCAAAATAGTAGCTTTAACTTCTGTTTAGTCTGGAAGGTGCCAGACAAAGAATTTCAACTGCTATGTGTCTCCAGAAGATTCATTTCTCAAAGTGGAAATAAAAGTAATTGGGATGGTTCTTCCACTTCATCCAACACCATCCTGCTGTAGTGTCTTCATACTTCTGATGTTCTAGTTTAGGCAGAAGAGGAAACACTGAGAAAAAGAAAATAGGAGCATCTTTTCATAACTGTTTCAGTAATGGAATTTGTTAAGGTGTTTCTGTGAAATCAAGTCTATGTCTCTGAAAATAGGGTCAGGATTAAAAATCAACTTGCAATCTAAAGATTCTTGATTCCATTTTTTGGAACCAGTTAAATTTTAGCAGAATAAATTTTAGTAAAATAACCATATGAATTCTTCAATTATTGGCATTTATTCTTAATTAAAATCATAAAAGTGCATACATAAAGAAAACATTAGAAGCTAACTGAAATTTTAAAAAATTCAACAATTTTTGGTGTTTGAGAGCAGCTTGTATTTAAGTATGTCATTATCCTGAAAGTGATTTAATTACATTCAGAAACACTTCAACTGTACAGGCAATTCAAATGGATTTTAAATTCTGGAAATTTCATTTTATATTAAACAGCATAGAATGGTGTTTACTTAAGGTGCAGGCAGTTGTTGGCAACATGAGTTCATGCTTTGACTGCTAATTGCTGAGTTGTCTGCTGCCAGAATACAATCATTCTCCCAGGAGCTAAGAACAGGCAAGTCTACAAAAAAAAAAAAAAAAGTTTGGTGTAAATATTTGTTTATCCTGCTACTTTCCACACAGTGAGTATTTCCACTTATGAAGGCTGACCCCTATTTTGCAATCTGGAATACCCTTGGGCCTCTGATTCTTGCATTCTTTGTTTTATAGGAAGGGATTTTCCAGGCAAGAATACTAGAATGGATTGCCATGACCACTTCCAGGGGATCTTCCCGACCCAGGGACTGAATCTGGGTCTCCCACATTGCGGGCTGCTGCTTTACCACTGAGCCACTGTTACATGCTGCTAAAGTGCTTTATTGTCGATAGCTTATTTACGTCTCCAAATTGTTGGTGTTGACATTTTAAATTTGCTTTTGTTTCTGCACAGCGAGTCTCCACTAAGAGTCAAGTTTCCAGAGTAATGCAGCAAGAGCTAACATTTATTCAGCACTTTATGATTTACAAAGTTCTGATAAACATGATCACATTTGGCACTCGCTAGAATGCTTTAAAATAGGCAGTTATTTCTCATTATACACTAATTCTGTGTTGGGACCTTGACCTATTGTTTCAGTTTCCTCCTGATGCTGTTGCCAATTGTCACAAATTTAGTGGTTTAAAATAACACAAATATGTTATTTTACAGATCTGTGGACAGAAGTCCTAAAGTCACAGTATTAATTGGTAGGGCTGAGATCCTTCTGGAGGATGTAGTGGAGAATTTATTTCCTAACCTTGTCCAGCTCTAGAGATCACCTGGATATACTGATTCATGGCCCCTTTCTGTATTCAAAGGTAACACGGTAGCATCTTCCAATCTTTCTCTCTGCTTCCACTTTCACTTTGCTTTTTTGTTTGGCAAATTACCTATTTAAGAAATAGGATCAAACAATTTGCCTAAGTCATAGAGCTTTTAAGTGGTACAAATGATAGAAGAACCTAGGTTGTCTGATAGAGCATATGTGGCTTACTCACTGTATAGTACGACTTTAGAACAGCACTTAGAGCTTATCAACTATCTCTTTTAAATTGAGTCCCAAAAAGATTCTATGAAATTGTCACATTTTACAAAAAGGGAACCTAAGACTCACAGAGGGTGATGACCAATAAACACAACAGGTGAGTGAATGTTGCATCTCATTTTGTCAAAGCTCCTTTAGTGAAGTATTCAGTGCAGTAAATACTTTTGACTTCCTGGAGAGTAAGTGGGCTCTGCAAACATTGCTAGACATGATGCCTTGCAAAAAGAATTGTGTATTTTTTCTTAGTGAGAAAAGACTAGAGGTAGAATTTTTTTTTTCCTTTTCTTAAAAAAAGTGCAAGCTAACAAAAATTTATGGAAAACAACAAAATTGAACACCCATGTTCTCACCATGTGTGCGTGCTAAGTCACTTCAGTCATGTCTGACTCTTTGCAACCCTATGGCCTGTGGTCCTCCAGGCTCCTCTGTCCGTGGGATTCTCCAGGCAAGCATACTGGAGTGGGTTTCCATGCCCTCCTCCAGGGGATCTTCCAACCCAGGGATTGAACCCTCCTCTTACATCTCCTGCATTGGCAGCCAAGTTCTTTACCACTAGTGCCATCGGGAAAGCCCATACAGGCCGATCACATCTTGTTATTTTGACACGCTTTACTTTTTGTTCCATTTCTTACTTTTTTAAAGAAATAAAACATGAACTTGGAACTCAATACTAAACCAGAGTTCATGTTTTAATCAATTCATGAAAAATTTCCAATCAATTTGCAATTTTGATCTTTTAGTTATTTCAGGGAAATTGGCACTTTATGGAGGTCTCAATCATTATTGTCTGCTCCTATGGTGGCTCAGTGCTAAAGAAACCGCCTGCAATGCAGGAGATGCTTGTTTGATTCCTGAGTCAGGAAGATCCCCTGAAGAAGGAAATGACAACCCTAGTCCAGTATTCTTGCTGGGAAATACCATGGACAGAGGAGCCAGGCAGGCTATAGTCCATGGGGTCGCAGGAGTCCGACAGGACTTACAGGCTAAACCACCACCACCACAATTATTACTACTCACACACCTGATGAAGCCTCATCTCTTTTTCTTGAATGGGCATTAAAACTAGTGTCATTGGCAACTTACGACAACATGCTTCCACTACTGGAGTCATGTTTTGCTCATTGCTACACTGTTGAGGCTTTTAGACTATACTTTTGATCCTGGAATTATTTCTGATTTTCTTGTAACTCAGTTATAAATTGTAAAGAGTTTCTTGTTATATTTTTGTAGAACTTTAGCTAGACTATCGGAGAAGGCAATGTCACCCCACTCCAGTACTCTTGCCTGGAAAATCCCATGGACAGAGGAGCCTGGTAGGCTGCAGTCCACGGGGTCGCGAAGAGTCGTACACAACTGAGCGACTGAACTGACTGACTGACAGGCTTCACCAGCCTGTGTTAATATGTTTTATTAAAAAAGCCCCTTTCTGTTCACAAGACATTTGTTCCAGAGAAATTTCACAAAATTAAACATTTTTTTCTTAAGTATCAAGTAAAGACTTTATTAACAAACATTTTGAAATATCATAAGGCAGTTAATTTTACCACAACTCTGTAAGATGCTACAATATTTAATATCTTACATAATTTTATGCTAGTTTCTCTTCTTGCTGTACTCTTTTCTTAAAAAATTTATTTATTTTAATTGGAGGCTAATTACTTTACAATATTGTATTGGTTTTGCCATACATCAACATGAATCTGCCACGGGTGTACACGTGTTCCCCATCCTGAACCCTCCTCCCATCTCATTCCCAGTACCGTCCCTCTGGGTCATCCCAGTGCACCAGCCCCAAGCATCTTGTATCCTGCATCGAACCTGGACTGGCGATTGGTTTCATATATGATATACATGTTTCAATGCCATTCTCCCAAATCATCCCACCCTCTCCCTCTCCCACAGAGTCCAAAAGACTGTTCTATACATCTGTGTCTCTTTTGCTGTCTCGCATACAAGGTTATCATTACCATCTTTCTAAATTCCATATATATGCATAAATATACTGTATTGGTGTTTTTCTTTCTGGTTTACTTCACTCTGTATAATAGGCTCCAGTTTCATCCACCTCATTAGAACTGATTCAAATGTATTTTTTTTAATGGTTGAGTAATACTCCATCGTGTATATGTACCACAGCTTTCTTATCCATTCATCTGCTGATGGACATCTAGGTTGCATCCATGTCCTGGATATTATAAACAGTACTGTGATGAACATTGGGGTACACGTGTCTCTTTCAATTCTGGTTTCCTCAGTGTGTATGCCCAGTAGTGGGATAGCTGGGTCATAAGGCAGTTCTATTTCCAGTTTTTTAAGGAATCTCCACACTGTTCTCCACAGTGGTTGTACTAGTTTGCATTCCCACCAACAGTGTAAGAGGGTTCCCTTTTCTCCACACCCTCTCCAGCATTTATTGCTTGTAGACTTTTGGATAGCAGGCATTCTGACTGGTGTGAAATGGTACCTCATTGTGGTTTTGATTTGCATTTCTCTGATAATGAGTGATGTTGAGCATCTTTTCATGTGTTTGTTAGCCATCTGTATGTCTTCTTTGGAGAAATGTCTGTTTAGTTCTTTGGCCCATTTTTTGATTGGGTCATTTATTTTTCTGGAATTGAGCTGCAGGAGTTGCTTGTATATTTTTGAGACTAGTTGTTTGTCAGCTGCTTAATTTGCTATTATTTTCTCCCAGTTGGAAGGCTGTCTTTTCACCTTGCTTATAGTTTCCTTTGTTGTTCAGAAGCTTTTAATTATAATTAGGTCTTATTTGTTTATTTTTGCTTTTATTTCCAATATTCTGGGAGGTGGGTCATAGAGGATCCTGCTGTGATGTATGTCGGAGAGTGTTTTGCCTATGTTCTCCCCTAGGAGTTGTATAGTTTCTGGTCTTACGTTTAGATCTTTAATCCATTTTGAGTTTATTTTTGTGGATGGTGTTAGAAAGTGTTCTAGTTTCATTCTTTTACAAGTGGTTGACCAGTTTTCGTAGCACCACTTGTTAAAGAGATTGTCTTTTCTCCATTGTATAGTCTTGCTTCCTTTGTCAAAGATAAGGTGTCCATAGGTGCATGGATTTATCTCTGGGTTTTCTATTTTGTTGCATTGATCTATATTTCTGTCTTTTTGCCAGTACCATACTGTCTTGATGACTGTGGCTTTGTAGTAGAGTCTGAAGTCAGGCTGGTTGATTCCTCCAGTTCCATTCTTCTTTCTCAAGATTGCTTTGGATATTCGAGGTTTTCTGTATTTCCATACAAATTGTGAAATTATTTGTTCTAGCTCTGTGAAAAATGCCTTTGGTAGCTTGATAAGGATTGCATTGAATCTATAGATTGCTTTGGGTAGTATACTCATTTTCAGTATATTGATTCTGCTGATCCACGAACATGGTATATTTCTCCATTTACTAGTGTCCTCTTTGATTTTTTTCACCAGTGTTTTATAATTTTCTTTATATAGGTCTCAGAGAAGGCATTGGCAACCCACTCCAGTGTTCTTGCCTGGAGAATCCCAGGGACGGGGGAGCCTGGTGGGCTGCCATCTATGGGGTCGCACAGAGTCGGACACGACTGAAGCGACTTAGCAGCAGCAGCAGCAGCAGCAGCATATATAGGTCCTTAGTTTCTATAGGTAGACATATTCCTAAGTATTTTATTCCTTTCGTTGCAATGGTGAATGGAATTGTTTCCTTAATTTCTCTTTCTATTTTCTCATTGTTAGTGTATAGGAATGCAAGGAATTTCTGTGTGTTGATTTTATATCCTGCAACTTTACTATATTCACTGATTAGCTCTAGTAATTTTCTGATGGAGTCTTTAGGGTTTTCTATGTAGAGGATCATGTCCTCTGCAAATAGTGAGAGTTTTACTTCTTCTTTTCCAATTTGGATTCCTTTTATTTCTTTTTCTGCTCTGATTGCTGTGGCCAAAACTTCTAAACTATGTTGAATAGTAGTGGTGAAAGTGGGCACCCTTACGTCAATATAATAAAAACTATATATGACAAACCCACAGCAAACATTATCCTCAATGGTGAAAAATTGAAAGCATTTCCCCTAAAGTCAGGAAAATTAAATTTTTAATTAAATTTTTTTTAAACTTCTGAGTCAATTGATACAGTTGGAACAATAGCTAATGAAGGAATTTTGCTGAGGGACCATAAACATAATCTCAACTTAGATTCTTTTTGTCTATAATTTCCCTAATTTCTTTTCCTCTAATTTTAATCTGTTAGAAGTCCCTCATATTACTAAGTGGCATAAGATCTAGTCTAATGAATCCTCCTATTATCATTTTACTGTAACTTAATTACATTCACTTGATTATTTAAAAAATGCTTTTTTAACAGTTAGAATGTTTTCAAAATACAAGAACTACTACCATGCTAAGATTTGATATTAAGTGTTTTGGCAGATCTTTTATCATTATTATAAAGATTTCAGATCAGTTCAGTTCAGTCACTCAGGTGTGTCCCATTCTTTATGACTCCATGGATTGCAGCACGCTGGGCTTCCCTGTCCATCACCAACATCTGAAGCTTTCTCAAGCTCATGTCCTTTGAGTTGGTGATGCCATCCAACCATTTCATCCTCTGTCATCACCTTATCCTCCTGCCTTCAATCTTTCCCAGCAGCAGGGTCTTTGCCAATGAATCAGTTCTTTGCATCAAGTGGTCAAAGTACTGGAGTTTCAGCTTCAGCATCAGTCCTCCCAATGAATATTCAGCACTGATGTCCTTTAGAATTGACTGATTGATCTCCTTGCCATCCAAGGGACTCTCAAGAGTCTTCTCCAACACCACAGTTAAAAAGCATCTATTCTTTGGCACTCAGCTTTCTTTATAGTCCAACTCTCACATCCATACATGACTACTGGAAAAACCATAGCTTTGACTAGACAGACCTTTGTTGGCAAAGTAATGTCTCTGCTTTTTAACATGCTGTCTAGGTTGGTCATAGCTTTTCTTTCAAGGAGCAAGCATCTTTTTATTTCATGGCTTCAGTCACTATCTGCAGTGATTTTGGAGCCTAAGAAAATAAAGTCTGTCACTGTTTCCATTGTTTCCCCATCTATTTGCCATGAAGTGATAGGACTGGATGCCATGATCTTAGTTTTTTGAATGTTAAGTTTTAAGCCAGTTTATTTGAATGATCTTAGTTTTTTGAATGTTGAGTTTTAAGCCAGAAAATAAATAAATAAGTTTATTTATTTTCATTGTAAATAATATACCAATAGACATAGGTATGAAAAAACAATCATCCCAAAACTCAATGTCTAGAGGTATGGTTTTAATGTACTTTTCAGTTTGAAATCCTTCTTTCTTCTGAGACTGTGTGTGCACAAATTCTACTTTTCACTCCACATACATTCACACATACAAAATGAAATATGTTATTTTATTAAAATATTTTATGCATAGTGTAGGAGAGGTAAATAATGTATAAAAAATATGAAAGTGAAATTGTTAGTTATTCAGTCATGTCTGACTCTTTGCAACTCCAAGGACTTCAGCCCACCAGGTTTTTCTGTCCATGGGATTCTCCAGGCAAGAATACTGGAGTGGGTTGCCATGCCCTTCTCCAGGGGATCTTCCTGCCCCAAGGATTGAACCCAGTTCTCCTGCATTGTAGGTAGATTCTTCACTGTCTGAGACACTAGGGAAGCTATATACAAGAAATATAATTATATATAAAGAATAATAAAGCATTCACCGGTGGATCTACTACTTTATTGAAGAAATAAAACTACCCATATTGTTGAAGTCCCCTGTGTGAATCTTTACAGTTTAATTTCTGTCTCTAACCCCAGGGTTAAGAACTATTAAGAATTTGTGGATATTATTCTCTTGGCTTATATTTTTAATCAGGATACTGTCTAGAACCTGTAGCTAAACTTCATTTATTTTCCATGTCCTTGGATGCTATTGTATAACTACTCCACAGTCTATTTATCCATTCTCCCATTTCCTTGCTGATTTTGTTTGTAGGACAGTGGATTTTTTTAGTTTATTCTTTCAGTGACTATGTAGCTTTATCCAGTCTGCTTTCATATAGAATCTCAGGCTCAGCTGCTTACATTATAGGAATTCTAGGCCTGATGATCATTTCTGCACCAGGTCATGAGTAGTTGGAGCTCCAGGGTCTTTGGTTTACATCTCACCTGAGGGACGCCCTACTCTCCATAGTTAACACCAGTGCCACAGTGAATGGTCATGCAGATTGCAGGTACCATAAACTCCATGAGGTGTCATCCACAAAGGTGCCTGAAAGTGAAAGTCCCTCAGCCATGTCCGATTCTTTGTGACCCTATGGACTGTACAGTCTATGGAATTCTCCAGGCCAGAATACTGGAGTGGGTAGCCTTTCCCTTCTCCAGGGGATCATCCCAACCCAGGAATCAAACCCAGATCTCCCACATTGCAGACAGATTTTTTACCAGCTGAGCCACAAAGGAAGCTCAGGAATACTGGAGTGGGTAGCCTATCCCTTCTCCAGCGGATCTTCCAACCCAGGAATCGAACTGGAATCTCTTGCACTGCAGGTGGATTCTTTACCCATTGAGCTATCAGGGAAGCCCAAACAGTACTTATCACTTACTAAACTTTAGTGATCTTCTCTTCTTTGGTCCTTGACATCCTTGGGACTTCAGCAGTACATTTAAGATACCACTTTGTGTTTATCTGGTTAAAAATCAGTTCACAGCAAGAAATTCAAGAGTATCTAGTCTTCTTTATGGCCTGATGTGATGTTATTTTGTTCATTTGCTTTCCAACTCACAAATTTTTTGAACATCCTTTTGTGACATAAGTCTGTTTCTACTGTTTTATCTTCAATTGTTGAAGTGCATTGTACAGATATAGTCTTTTAATTTAACTAATGTCATACTCTCAAATCACACACATGGGATTTCTAAATTTTGTTTATAGTCATAACTTTACAAAAATTCACAATTATTTAGGGTAAATTACCAGATTATCTTCTGGAAACTTTTCAACAAAGTTTTAACATTAAATTAACTAAACATTAGAATGAAATTTAAATATTCTAAACTCTGACCAACTATATATGAAAGATTTTCCCCTAACCTTCACCCACACTTGATATTGTCAATCTTGTCAATAATTATCCAGGTATACTAATCCTCAAAAAATATTCTGTTGTATACACAAGTCGCATTTCCTTATACGTATGTACAAGGAATGTATGTGGAATGTATGTGTGTATATATATATATATGTATGTATATATGAATATATGGATGCACTAATAATATTCAGCTTTTAAATTTACTTTTTAATGATTTATATTTTTTCTCATTGAATTATATTAATATCTTTACCAGTTTTTCTACTGGTATTTTTATCTTTCTTTGTAAAAAAATAGTTCTTGTACATAAAATATAATTATAACTCCGTATCTCATTTGTAGCTTGCCATATTTATCTTGATCTTGATGATGCAGGAATTTAATTTTTTCTGGGCAGTTCTATTAGGTTTTGCCATTATGTGCTCAGAATTGATTCTTCTATTAACTAGCTGTTTATTGAGACTATCTTTCTATGTCTAGAAAGGTGCTAAGTGTGAGATGCTGGATTAGAATAAAATAGATACAAAGTAGTTTTTTCTGCATGCCAATATTTCACACAGTTCATTTACATTTCATCTATTATTTTATGTCATACTTTAATAAATTTATATATTGCCACTATACTTTGATCTTTAATCCATATTTAATTCATTTTGATATAAAGCATAAAATAACCACCAGAGTTATTTTTCCCCATAATCATATCTAGTTGTCCTAGTAATATTTACTTTTTGATTATTTTCCTATCCATTTAATGCCCCAATTTTAAAATATTCTTAGATTTGCCATTGGACTGTCCATGTTATCAAATAGATTTATCAATCTGTTCTTCCACCATCATAAAATTAATTTCATTATGTAACAACATAATAGTTTTATTTCTTATAGAGCAAATAGCCCCTGTACTCCACTATTCGTTTTTTAGAATTATCCAAGTTGCTCACATCATATGTTTATTATTCTAGATGAACTTCAGAATCATCTTCAAGTTAAAAAGCCTGTGGGGCTTAATTGGCTTTATGTTACATTTAGAAACTATGTTGTGGTTAATTTATCATTTGTGCATTACAGTCTCCCTTTGTCTCCCAAGATCCAATCTTCCTCCTTTTTTATTGTATTACTCGCCTAGAGACTGACCTCTGTGAACTACATCCATCGGTAAGGTCCATTTCAAACGTGTATAGGTTGTGGAAGATGCTAGCAAGATGTCAGGAAGCAAGGAATGAGTGTGCTCTGATTACCTCTCCTTTCCTTCCTCTCCCTTAGGCCATCACGTGCTGATGGCTACATCTCTTAGCCCTCATTGGACAACCCTTTCCTGCTTTCCAATCTACCTTCATATAATTGCTTCCTCCTCTTGGCCCTTCAGGGCTATGGGAGCTGATGGCTCTGTCCTTGCTAAACCCAGGGGTGATTCATTTGCTCTAATCTGTTCCTCTTAAGGTTCCCCTTTGTCCTTTCAGTTATCTCTTTAAATGTGCCTTCTGATTCTTGTCAGGACCCTGCTTGATACCTCATTGAAAAACAGATGTTTTCCCACTTTCATTTCATTTTTATCTTGTGTTCCTCAGTAGAATTATAGTTTTTACTGATAAATTTCTACACACTTTTTTCCTCAAGTTTAAGATTTCTTTTAAAATGGAAGCTGCTGCATGAATACTGCTCGACAGTCACTGCTTCCTATGACTTCCTGTTTTTAAAGGTGGTCAGCTACGTATTTGGGAATATTCACATGTGGTTGTCAAAACCACGATGATTTACCAGATAGAAGAAACAGATAAGGAGAAAGATATTCTAATAAGAATGAAAAGAAGGAAAATATAATATTTTGGGTGTAGCTTAGATATTATATTTTGCATTACTTCATCTAAGCAGATGATTAACTGAACACTCCTCTTTTTTTGAATACTAGAATGGTGATAATCAAATGCCCAAAATTCTAGATTAAAAAACAGAAGCTTCCTCATTGATCTGGCCTGGCACATGTTAGGAAATGATTTTCTTTCTGCAACTCTGGCTGTTCCTCTGCCACCTGTACTGTATTCTTTATCTCCTTAACATCTAATCATTAAAGTGCTTCAGAGTGACTTTCCTGGTGGTTCAGATGGTAAAGAATCTGCCTGCAATGTGGGAGATCTGGGTTCAATCCCTGGGTGAGGAAGATTCCCTGGAGAAGGAAATGGCAACCCACTGCAGTATTCTTGCTTGGAGAATTTCATGGACAGAGGAGACTGGCGGGCTACAGTTCATGGGGTCACAAAAAGTTGGACACGACTGAGTGACTAACATACACTCTTAGTAGCATTCTCTTATGACCTGCCTTACTTCCTTACTTCTGATTTCAGCTATGATTACCCTGCAGCAACAACCTCAACTTTACTTTCTTCCCTGAGACTTTTCCTGACCTTGTAGGGACCTGCCCATTAAGCACTGAATCTTAACCTGGATGTTTCTGTGAGTAACATTTCATCCTTTCTAGGGAGCCTCAGCTTCTGGGGACAGGAGCTGATGGATAAATTTTTCTCCCAGTCAACCAGTCCTCAGATAGGACAACACTGTGAAGCATTTGAAATAATTTTCAGAAGGCTCCAGTGGATCATCTGATTGCATAAATTCTCCTTGCCTAAGCCAGGCACTAACTCTATAAAATAAGGCTGTACTGGCTTTTCTTCCTTCCTTTTGCTCTCCATGATCTTCCATTCTACTCATGGAGACTCCCTCTTGAATAAACCACTTGCCCATAAATCCTAGTTTCAGGCTCTTGTCAGGGCAACCCAGACTCAGACAGTGATTTCAAGCAATTGCATGAATTAAGTATTATTTAAAAGGTGATAAATTCCAAATGTGTGAATGCTCATTGTGTGCTTGGTTGTGGCTGACTCTTTGAGACCCCATGGACTGTGGCCCTCCAGACTACTCTGTCCATGGAATTTTCCAGGCAAGAATACTGGAGTGGGTTGCCATTTCCTACTCCAGGGGATCTTCCCGACCCAGGGATTGAACCCAAGTCTCTTGTGTCTCCTGCATTGGTAGGTGGATTGTTTACCATTGCACCACCTGGGTTTTTCTACTCAAAACCTTCCCCTTAGATGCACGTTTGTGTATTGAACTTCTTACTGGACATTTCCACTTGGCTATCTCGTTGTTCCACTCAGGCTTAAGAGTCCCAGGGAAAAAATACTTTTGCATGCACAGTACACATCAGTGAAAAACAATAAGAAAAGTTACTGAAACCACTGAGAGCAGGAGGGCTGAGAGCATAACACAAATCTTCGTAACATCAAAGGGAATTTTTCACTTGGGACAGACTTGGGCAAAGACTTTGCCTTTTATGAAGTTTCCAGATGAAGTTCAAGATAACAGATTCCCCCAAACAAATGGTCCTCTTTTTCCTATTTGACAGAAAGATTTGCTTCATAATAAAACCAAATATCATTCCAACTTCCTGCCTTGGTGGAAATTTGGTGTGTATCAGAGTCTTAATGAATGTTTGTCGCCACTTGGAAGAGTTGACCTTGACAGTATCAGTTTAGCATATCGATATGCAATTCATAATTATGGCTATAATAACATCATTAAAGTGTTGCTTTATATCTTAGCATCTAATTAAGGAATGTGACAAAGTAAGTTTTGCATTATTCAAAAACAGATAGTGGTTAATTAGCAACACAAGTGCCTGGACTTCAGAGGGTGTAGTGAAGGTTTAATGAAACATAGATTATTAAATAGTTGGAGAGGCTCTACCTAACAAAAATGTAATGCAACAATTCCAAGAAAATTAACTCAGAGCATATCAATAGATCTATATTATCACAGAACAAAGTTTAAATCTCTAGCTTTCTATATGCATGTGAGTGAATATAAAATTTTTTTCACAATGCAGTTAAATTTTCCTTAATATGTAAGAATAACAAAAAGCATGCAATATTGAAATTTTAACAGTAGGAGAGCTTTGTCTGATTTATAATTTCAGTCACCTACATAAAAGCAATAATAAACATTTAAAAATCAAGGCTATTTTTCATTTTGTGTTATGAGTCTATTGATTTTGATATTCCCAAGTATTAACTGTGTATGCTTTTATATACACATATCCACACACACTAGCAGTATAATTTATCTTTCCTATGTTAGAAAATGCAATGAAAGGAACTGCTACTTTGGACTTAATTTTCACCAATAATGATGATGAACTAGTTAGTGAGGTGAAAGTATTGGAAAATGTAAGAAAAGTCATGTTGCCATAGTAGACATTTGAAATAATAAATAAGATTTTACACATTCAGGTAGATATTTTAGTTTTACATGAAAATCTCTTAGAAATTTTATAGAAAAAAAGAGATTTGGTTATAGACTGTAAAGTAAAATATGGCACAAGAATTAAGGGACTTTTAATAAAACACTTTGGTAACACAGGTGACTCCAATAAGAATGAAAATGGGAGAATTACAAATATGTATGTTCTAATGACAGTTCATAAAAGGACAAACAATATCATAAGAAAATGAGCAAGAATAGTCTATACAAGTCAAAAAAATGAAAACTTGTGAGAATTTTTAGGAAAATATCTATATGCAGCAAGACTAAACTTGGTAAGAGTTGGTGGCAGTAATATCAATTAGGCAATTCTATTGAATTTAAGCTTTTCTTAATAGAAAATTATCCTCAACTAGAAGACTACGATTAAAAAAAGAATGTAAATCCAAGTTGTTCTAAATTACTTCAAGTCTGCTTTAAATTCATCAGAGGAAACCAAAGAGTTTGCTGATTCAATTATTTAACAAATGACATATCCTGGTTGGTGGACATTGTGACATGGAAAGCCAGGTGACACTTGACGTTTGCCACAGAGTCTTGAACTCTGGGACAACATAAGCAGAACCTAATGCTTTCAGGACCTGGGCTATGTTCCAACAGGCTGATTTGACTAAAAATTTATCATGTTCTGCAGTAAGCCTTATTTTCTTTTCTTTCTGGCAGGAAAATCTTGACTTGCTGAACTCTTTCTCAAACCTACTGAAATGTGAGAAAATGGGAATGATCATTCATGAGTATTTCTGAACCACTTCTGAAAGTTCAGAAAAATCTTTTAATAGAATGAAATGTTAAAAAGCAAAAGAGACCAACAGCAGTCATCTCTTCATCCCTCTTCAATATCTATAAATAACACTACTTGATTTGAAAATTAGCTTCATTTCAGTGAGCTAGAGAACATGCTCTACCTTTATAACACTGTATCTTTGGAAAGCTTGAAATATTCTTTCCAAATAAAGGGACTAATTGAATGTAAAGTGAGAATATAGAAAAATGAGAATTTTTTTTCTTAAAAAAGACTGAAGGTTTAAAAATATTTTTTTCTTACTTAAAAGTTTGGAACACTAGTGGGATGAAAACTCTAAGAATGGAATTCAAAAATAAACATTAATAATTGTCAACGACTATCTCAGAAGACTGTGGCCTGACACACAGCTCTGTGTGTGTGCGCGCGTGCATTCAGTCATGTCCAACACTTTGGCACCCCTTGGACTGTAGTCCACCAGGCTCCTCTGTCCATAGAATTTTCCAGGCAAGAATACTGGAGTGGGTTGCTATTTCCTCCTACAGGGGATCTTCCAGATCCAGGAATCAAACCCACATTTCTTGTGTCACCTGCATTGGCAGGCAGATTCTTTCCCACTGCACCAACTCCACCTTAAGGTTTAAACAAGGACAGTTAAAACAAGTAAGAGTGACTGCTAGAGAAGGAAGGACATTTTATTTTTCAATGAGCTCCAGCTTTTTTTCCAGACATTCCTCTTTTGTGCCACTCCTTCCCATCATAGGTGGAGAATCTAGATGAAATTTATTTCTCTTTCTTTTTTTTTTTTTTTTTATCACTCTGTTCATTCCTCCCACTTCTCCTCTCCTCTTTTCCTTCCTCTGCCTTCTCTTTCTCATCTCCTGCTCCTCTCCCTATTGCTTCTCCCTTCCCCCTTTCCTTTCCCCTCCTCCTCTTCTCTATCTGCTTTTCCTCTTCCGTTTTCTTCTCTTTTTAATAAATCTGTTGAAAGACATTCTTTCATTTGGATGACACTTCCGCACCCTCACTCCTTCTTAGGGACTTTGCTTCCTCCTTACCACATTCTGGCAGTGAAGGTAGGCAAGACCCCCTCCACCCACTCCCACACAATTTTGAAGTGACCATGCTTCTCTGTCACATCGAAAAATCACTAAGAAGAACTTTAATTTGGGAGTGAAAAAGTTGGCTTAAAACTCAACATTCAGAAATCCAAGATTATGGCAACTGGTCCCATCACTTCATGGCAAATAGATGGGGAAACAGTGGAAACAGTGACAGAGTTTATTTTGGAGGGTTTCAAAATCAATGCAGATGGTGACTGCAGCCATGAAATTAAAAGACGCTTACTCCTTGGAAGGAAAGTTATGACCAACATAGACAGCATATTCAAAAGCAGAGACATTACTTTGCCAACATAGGTCTGCCTAGTCAAGGCTATGGTTTTTCCAGTGGTCATATATGGATGTGAGAGTTGGACTGTGAAGAAAGCTGAGCGCCGAAGAATTGATGCTTTTGAACTGTGGTGTTGGAGAAAACTCTTGAGAGTCCCTTGGACTGCAAGGAGATGCAACCAGTCCATCCTAAAGGAAATCAGTCCTAAGTATTCGTTGGAAAGACTGATGCTGAAACTGATGCTCCAATACTTTGGCCACCTGATGGGCAGAACTGACTCATTTGAAAAGACCCTGATGCTGGGAAAGATTGAAGGTGGGAGAAGGGGACGACAGAAGATGAGATGGTTGGTTGGCATCACTGACTCAATAGACATGAGTTCGAACAAGTTCTGGGAGTTGGTAATGGACAGGGAAGCCTGGTGTGCTGCAGTCCATGGGGTTTCAAAGACTCAGATACGACTGAACTGAACTGAACTGAACTGAACATCCTCAAATGTCATTATTCTGGTTAGGAAACATTTTTTTTTTTTTGCTTTGTCTTTGAATGATTGTGTCAGCATCATTATTAAAATGGATTTGTGCTTAGGGAAGGGAGCAGCATGTGTGGGAGTATATAGGATAACCTCTGACACCATAGTTGAGAACTTCCAACGACTACCTACCCATATTCTCTGTGGAGGTACTTATATACCTGAGGATTATCCCAGGTTCCCCAGAGCAGCAGTGCCTGGGCTATTGTCTAAAGGGGAATGAATGACATCCCAACCCTGAGAGTCTAACAACTGGCTTCATGCCTGAAAGGTCCTGTGTGTGATTGCTTTTCCTATTCTCATGATATGTTATTTTGTTGTTAATCTCGGAGGAATGCCATCAGTTGCAGAGTAATAGAAAACAACCTCCATCTTACTTTTCTTTCTTTACTGCTGGCTAGTTTCCTTTTGTATAAATACATCTTTCCAAACAAAGGCCAGTTCTATTCTGGCCAGAGAATGTTAGTTCTGCTCAGACAAATGCATAACAGACTTGAAAGTATCATCCATCTCAGCAGCAGAGTCTTGACAAAACACTTGTGGTGCCTAGTTTGTGGTTGCTGCCCATTCCTCAAGCCTCCTGTTTTTTTATTTAACTCCTCATATGCTTCCAATAAATTATACTTAAGCCAGAATCATATTTTGTTGCTCAAAACTAAGTAGTTTTGATAGAAACTACTCGTCAATTGGAAGTTTGACTTGTATCAATTTATACAAATTCCTTACCATCCATACTGAGCTTTTATCAAGTGAATATAAATTGTATGTCATTAATAATTATGCTCTGTGAATTTTCCTGGATTCAAAATTATTCTTTAGAGCTTGGTCATCTGGTAGTCAGTTCAGCTACTCAGTCATGTCCGACTCTGCAACCCCATGAATCGCAGCTCGCCAGGCCTCCCTGTCAATCACCAGCTCCCCGAGTCCACCCAAACTCACGTGCATCGAGTCGATGATGCCATCCAGCCATCTCATCCTCTGTCATCCCCTTCTCCTCCTACCTCCAGTACCTCCTAGGATCAAGGTCTTTTCCAATGAGTCAACTCTTCACATGAGGTGGCCAAAGTATTGGAGTTTCAGCCTCAGCATCAGTCCTTCCATTGAACACCCAGGACTGATCTTATTTAGGATGGACTGGTTGGATCTCCTTGCACTCCAAGGGACTCTCAAGAATCTTCTCCAACACCACATTCAAAAGCATCAATGCTTTGGCACTCAGCTTTCTTTATAGTTCAACTCTCACATCCATACATGACCACTGGAAAAACTATAGCCTTGACTAGACAGACCTTTGTTAGCAAAGTAATATCTCTGCTTTTTAACATGCTATCTAGGTTGGTCATAACTTTGCTTACAAGGAGTAAGCGTCTTTTAATTTCATGGCTGCAATCACCAACTGCAGTGATTTTGGAGTCCCCCAAAATAAAGTCTGACACTGTTTCCACTGTTTCCCCCATCTATTTCCAATGAAATGATGGGACCAGATGTCATGATCTTAGTTTTCTGAATGTTGAGATTTAAGCCATTTTTTCACTCTCCTCTTTCACTTTCATCAGGAGGCTTTTTAGTTCCTCTTCATTTTCTGCCATAAGGGTGGTGTCATCTGCATATCTGAGGTGATTGATATTTCTCCCGGCAATATTGATTCCAGCTTGTGCTTCTTCTAACCCAGTGCTTCTCATGATGTACTCTGCATATAAGTTAAATAAGCAGGGTGACAATATACAGCCTTGACGTACTCCTTTTCCTATTTGGAACCTGTCTGTTGTTCCATGTCCAGTTCTAACTGTTGCTTCCTGACTTGCATATAGGTTTCTCAAGAGGCAGATCAGGTGGTCTGGTATTCCCATCTCTTTCAGAATTTTCCACAGTTTATTGTGATCCATACAGTCAAAGGCTTTGGCATAGTCAAGAAAGCAAAAATAGATGTTTTTCTGGAACTCTCTTGCTTTTCCCATGATCCAACGGATGTTGGCAATTTGATCTCTGGTTCCTCTGCCTTTTCTAAAACCAGCTTGAACATCTGGTAGTTCACGGTTCATGTATTGCTGAAGCCTGGCTTGGAGAATTTTGAGCATTACTTTACTAGCATGTGAGATGAGTGCAATTGTGCGGTAGTTTGAGCATTCTTTGGCATTGCCTTTCTTTGGGATTGGAATGAAAACGGACCTTTTCCAGTCCTGTGGCCACTGCTGGGTTTTCCAAATCTGTTGACATATTGAGTGCAGCACTTTCACAGCATCATCCTTCAGGATTTGACAAAGTTTCACTGGAATTCCATCACCTCCACTAGCTCTCCTCATAGTGATGCTTTCTAAGGCCCACTTGACTTCACATTCCAGGATGTCTGGCTCTAGGTGAGTGATCACACCATCATGATTATCTGGGTCATGAAGATCTTTTTTGTACAGTTCTGTGCATTCTTGCCACCTCTTCTTAATATCATCTGCTTCTGTTAGGTCTATACCATTTCTGTCCTTTATCAAGCCCATTTTTGCATGAAATGTTCCCTTGGTATCTCTAATTTTCTTTTTCTTTTTTTTAAAATTTATTTAGCAGCCTGTGAGGAGCCCACAGGCCCTGGGGGCGGCGGGCGGCGAGCCGGGCCCCCCCAGGCCCTGCAGCGCGCGGCCCCGCACGTCAGTCACCGCCTGGCCCGGGCGCACACGTGCCCGAATCTTCTCTCCATTTAGAGTACAACCTGGGCCTTCCACCATCGCCTGGGCTCGCACTGTGCCCCACTAAGCTGCAAAGCCAGCTGAGAAAACTGCCGCCTCTAATTTTCTTGAAGAGATCTCTAGTCTTTCTCATTCTGGTGTTTTCCTCTATTTCTTTGCACTGATCACTGAGGAAGGCTTTCTTATCTCTCCTTGCTATTCTTTGGAACTCTGCATTCAGATGCTTATATCTTTCCTTTTCTCCTTTGCTTTTCACTTCTCTTCTTTTCACAGCTGTTTGTAAGGCCTCCCCAGACAGCCATTTTTCTTTTTTGCATTTCTTTTCCATGGGGATGGTGTTGATCCCTGTCTCCTGTACAATGTCATGAACCTCTGTCCATAGTTCATCAGGCATTCTGTCTATCAGATCTAGGCCCTTAAATCTATTTCTCACTTCCACTGTATAATCATAAGGATTTGATTTAGGTCATACCTGAATGGTCTAGTGGTTTTCCCTACTTTCTTAAATTTCAGTCTGAATTTGGCAATAAGTAATTCATGATCTGAGTCACAGTCAGCTCTTGGTCTTGTTTTGCTGACTGTATAGAGCTTCTCTGTCTTTGGCTGCTAAGAATGTAATCAGTCTGATTTGGATGTTGACCATCTGGTGATTTCCATGTGTAGTCTTCTCTTGTGTTGTTGGAAGAGGGTATTTGCTATGACCAGTGCATTCTCTTGGCAAAACTCTATTAGCCTTTGCCTTGCTTCATTCCGTAGTCCAAGGCCAAATTTGCCTGTTATTCCAGGTGTTTCTTGACTTCCTACTTTTGCATTCCAGTCCCCTATCATGAAAAGGACATCTTTTTTGGGTGTTAGTTCTAAAAGGTCTTGTAGGTCTTCATAGAACCGTTCAACTTCAGCTTCTTCAACATTACTGGTTGGGGCATATACTTGGATCACTGTGATATTGAATGGTTTGCCTTGGAAAAGAACAGAGATCATTCTGTCGTTTTTGAATTTACATCCAAGTACTGCATTTCAGACTCTTGTTGGCCATGATGGCTACTCCATTTCTTCTGAGGGATTCCTGTCCGCAGTAGTAGATATAATGGTCATCTGAGTTAAATTCACCCATTCAATCCATTTTAGTTCACTGATTCCTAGAATGTCGACATTCACTCTTGCCTTCTCCTGTTTGACCACTTCCAGTTTGCCTTGATTCATGGACCTAACATTCCAGGTTCTTATGCAATACTCAAGGAGCAGTGGCTGCTCAGATGCAGGAGGGCCAAGAGGAGCTACTCCACGTTCAAGGTCAGGAGGGGCGCCCTTGTCCAAGGTAAGGAGCAGCAGCTGCACTTTGCTGAAACAGCCGTGAAGAGATATCTCACGTCCCAGGTAAGAGGAACCCAAGTAAGATGGTAGGTGTTGCAAGAGGGCATCAGAGGGCAGACACACTGAAACCATAATCACAGGAAACTAACCAATCTGATCACATGGACCACAGCTTTGTCAAACTCAATGATACTAAGCCATGCTGTGTGGGGCCACACAAGACGGACGGGTCATGGTGGAGAGGTCTGACAGAATGTGGTCCACTGGAGAAGGGAATGGCAAATCACTTCAGTATTCTTGCCTTGAGAACCCCATGAACAGTATGAAAAGGCAAAATGATATGATACTGAAAGAGGAACACCCCAGGTCAGTAGGGGCTCAATACGCTACTGGAGATCAGTGGAGAAATAACTCCAGAAAGAATGAAGGGATGGAGCCAAAGCAAAAACAATACCCAGCTGTGGATGTGACTGGTGATAGAAGCAAGGTCAGATGCTGTAAAGAGCAATATTGCATAGGAACCTGGAATGTTAGGCCCATGAATCAAGGCAAATTGGAAGTGGTCATCTGGTAGTAACTTAACATAAACATAGAGGATACCTTCAGGCACTAATATTTTGGATGAATTTGGGCAGGGGAAAATGAAGTCAATTTTTTTAGAGGCTTCAAGCATAGGGCACAGTTTGCATTCTGGGGTAGAGAACAATTATTTTTGACTTTATTTAGGTCTTCAAACTCTTCTCATTATGGTTAGTTAAATCATCTGTACTGCCAGTTTATAAAATTTGGGAGAAATAACTGACATAGAAATTATTTACATTTACAAAACTAGTAATTATTCTCTGTGGTGGTTTAGCATGTGACATTTAATTTCCTTGCTTAATAATCTAATATTCTTTGCTCAATGACAGCATTTTGATATTTTCTATGGAGCTATCCTAAGGAAATTCATGATTTCTCAGCAGTACACAGCTCTTCTCCATTCTTGATGTATCTTGGGGCTTCAACACAATATAGACATTGGCTGGTATTTCAATAAATAATTGTATGTGTACAAATGGACACCAAAATGAAACTGTTAAAGACACTCTCCACTCCTGATGACCAATCTTTGAAAGAAATTGCTTTAAAAAAGGAAGATGTGGCTACTTAAAATGTTTCTGGATTTTTAGTAGTCTAAGCTGTATTCGTATGTGATTTTCTCTGGTGCCTCAATTATGGATATGTGATGGAGGATCAAAAGGCTCTAGACTTTGAAGAGATCTCCTATGGATATAGTCATACAATTCATTGTTCTACTTTCAGTTAAGTTTTACTTAAATGATTGGTATAGTTAGGCGGTTGTTTTTGGTTATGAAAGAGCTCTGATAATTGGTTTTAAATCTTAAATTATGTGTAATTATTCTAAACTGTTTCCTTGACAAGCTCAATTCAATTTAAAATTTTTGTTACTGAGAAGTTACCATATATCTGAAAATACTTTAGTCATTACAGTCTGTGTGTATGGGTTGAAAGAAGAAGGGATTCAAAAATGTGTAACTTCTCACTTCAGTCTGAAGGCTACTTTAATTCTATTTCTTATGTATTGGATTGGATTCCAGACAGTTTTAAATTTCTCAAATTTTAAAAAGACATTATGTAAAGGCAATATTTATCAATGTTGTACTTCAGCTTGAAAATACTTACAATGACATTGAGTGGACTTAATATCGTCTCCAGGATTTGCTAGCTTTTAGGTTAATCCTCCATATGTATAAACAAACTTGCTTTTTAAATGTTCAGGATGAATATGGTTCAGGATATATTCCTAATCTGAGCTTCCCTGGTTGTTCAGACAGTAAAAAATCTACCTGCAATGTGGAAGATCCAGGTTTGATCCCTGGGTCAGGAAGATCCCCTGGAGAAGGGAATGGCAACCCACTCCAGTATTCTGCCTGGAAAATCCCATGGACAGAGGAGCCTGGCGGGCTACATACAGTCCAGGGGTGGCAAAGAGTCGGACACGACTGAGTGACTAACACATATCAGACACATCATATTCCTAAAATAGGCGGTTCACTTCCTTTTCTGTTAATGCTATCAGGTAAACTGTGATAGTTTGGTTGAGCATTGAATTCTAGGTTTAAAACAGTTTAATTGTAGAATTTTGGAGATAGAATCTTATTGTCTTCTACTTCTGATTGTGGCTGATGAAGTTTTGATAACTTATTGTTTTGTTGAACTCTCTTTTACCCTGGAATTCTAAACTTTTCTACTTTATCCCTGGAATTCGTGAAATTTTATCATGGTATGGGTTTTATTTATTCATTTTTAGCATAATCTCCTTGGCACTCTCAGAGGGTTCCATCTAAAGAATCAAGTTTTCTTTTAGCTGCAAAAAAAAAAAAAAAAAAAAAAAAGTTTTCTATCTTTTCTATAATTGCAATGTCTCTTTGTGGTCTAAAAATGTGGTCTAAGGAGGTCTTTGAGATGGACCACTTCTTGGAATTTGCATTGTCAAGACATAACGCCCTATGTTTTCTTTCACATTGCTTTTTAACTTGTGATAAATTCATGTGTCATTTTTCTGTAATTTCAACGTTCTCCTTTCTAAAGCCTCTGTCTTAAGAAATTAAACTCAGGGCTAATGTTCCTGTACCTGCTGAGAACTCAGCTGAACTGGATCAATCAACACTTCAGTTAATAAAATTTGATCACCGCAAGGCTAACTCCACATCTTCGTGCTTGTTTGATTCTGGGTTTAGATTTTTTTCTGGAGTTACTTATAATTCTATAGTAGTCATGGTCTCTACCTTTTACTTGATCCTTTATCAATTCAATTTAACATTTCCTTGTACAGGATTTCTTAAAATTTTAGGTTTTCTAGTGGCACCATTTGTTATATTCTAAGTTGTAAAACATTTATCTTCTTCAAAATATCTTTTCTGTATTTGGGGACAATTTCTGCCAAATCTTTGTAAGAAGAGGCCCTAATAGAAGTGTTCTGTTTGTTATTTGGAATAAGCCTCAGTTTAATCATATATTACCCTACAAATTAGGCGTTATTATCCTCATTTGATAGAAAACTAGTGACAAAGTTCAGACCTAGAACTTTGGGACATCTCATTATATATTTTTTAATTAAGCTGTCTTTTTGTTAGACATTGCACTAGAAGGTTCTTTGCTTGTGTATAATTGAATAATCTTCTAGCTAAATAATATGAAAAGGGAGTTAGTGGAAGAATATAAGGTAGCCTGAAGAATCAGAGGAACGAGATTAAGATCCAGTCTCTAAAAGGAAAGATAAGAAAAGTGCAGGGGTTTATGTGCTCAGTCACTCATCCATGTATGACTCTTGGCGACACCATGGACTGTAGGCCCCCAGGCTCCTTTGTCCGTGGGATTCTCTAGGCAAGAATACTGGAGTGGGTTGCCATTTCCTTTACCAGGGGATCTTCCTGACCCAGGAAAGGAGCTCTTGTCTCCTGCATTGGCAGTCAGATTCTTTTGCCACAAGCTAATTGACAGTCTTAGTAGAATGTTTTAACTGAGAAGAAAAGACATCTGTTCTTTACAGATTCTGTATTATTTTGCTAAAAATGCAAATTCCAGGGAGACAGATTTTGATTGACTTAGCTTGGTTTGAGGGTACCATCTAACCATCTGCAGGGGAGTGTTGTGCCTGTCTGCCAAGACTGATTCAAGTTGGGAGCAAAGCAGAGCATCAAAGAAAAAAATCAGGATGGTATTATCAGATGAGGGAATTGATGCTGGGTAGGCAAAAGCAACAGATGCTCACTATATACATAAACCCCTTGAAGTCCTGGGCTTGCTTAATTACTTAACATGCATTCTCAGAACTAGAGCTGTTATTGACATACATTGAGTAAATCAATAGTCACTGAACAAGGCTTCCCTAATTTGTAGAGTCACATACTGTCTTACTGCACTTATCCTTATTCCTGTTTCCTACTATTATCTCACTCCTTTCTATAAGCAGTCCCCGATCTTTTGGGCAGCAGGGACCGGTTTCATGGGAGAACATTTTTCCACAGATATGATGGAGAATGGCTTCTGGATGATTCAAGTACACTAAGTTTACTGTGCAGTTTATTTCTATTATTGTTAAATCGCAATAATGCGATAATGTGAGCGATGCAAGTGGCCTTAAATACAAATGAAGCTTCACTTTCCTGCATCCCATTCACCTCCTGCTATGTGAGCCAGTTCCTAAAAGGCCATGGACCAGTGCTGGTCTGTGGCCTGAGGGCTGGGGACTCCTGCGCTATATGACAGGTCGAAGATTGCTTTCTTGGACTATTAAGCAATATTCAGCTAAGATTTTGACTCTGCTTTCCCATTTATCTTGAAGATGGTGACAGAATAAATGATGTAGCAAAGTAGCTCATAAAGCAAAATCTCGGTAATTAAGACTATTTCTGGAAAGGTCAGTCTAAATTAGAGGTGTCTGTCTTATGGACTATTTTCATTCTAAATATCTACTGTAATTAGAAAGAGTACCGGTAAGAAACTCTTGCCAAATAGAATTTTTTAAGGTCAGTTTTAATTGGAGATGTTTTTGTAATTAGCATATTCTAAATACAGCTGCTAAAGTCCCAAGGACATTTAGCCACTTTATTCTTTTAAGAAAGTCACGTACCCTATAATATCACTATTAATTTGCTTTAAATTTTTTTCCCAGAATTTACACATAAATTTATGTCTGTGTCAGGTTGAATTATCATCAATTTTAGTTGATATTTTCTGACTAGATGAGTTTTTACTGTACTGAACAGGAATTAGGCACAACATAAATAAATAAATGGAATAATGTAGCAAATAAATAATGAACATTTATTGTGTATTAGACACTCTTCTAATATTGAGGATGATATAATAGTTAATATGATGACATAATCTGACTGCATGGATGTTAGAGTTTAAGGGGAAACTATTTCTCCACACAATTTTCTTCTTGAATTTAGAGTTTGATGCTACTAAAGAAACGTTTTATATCTTTAGAAACTATTCTATTACATAAAAAGAAGTTTACATGTTATTAGCAGCATAAAATATTAAACTATCTCTATACCAACAGTCTTATCCAATATATATTTCTACATTTATGGAAATGTTCTTTTGGATGTGTTGCTTAATAACATAACCATTTGGCTAGTCGTTAACTAGCCAAACGTGGCCATTGAACATGGGAAATGTAGCTAGTGCAAGAAGAGGTGAATTTTAAATTTCCCTCAATTTTAGTTGGTTTAAATTTAAATAGCCACAAGACTAGTGACCACTATATTGGACAGAACATATATATTATGTAACATATATTTACTATAACTTGGTCCTTGACAATGCATTCACGAAACAAAATTTGCTAGTCTCAACTTTGTCACACATGCTTATAAAGCCATGAATGTACATACAATTTTAGTTTTCAGAGAGGCCCACCCATTTTAGCTAAGTGAAAGATGTCTGCATCATGCTTGATTGGGTTTGGGAAAATACTACTTTACTTTTGGAATTCCTCTGCCTCCCATAAATATGAGTGGGTCCAATAAAATGAATGTGATAATTTTAAGAATTATTTTTTATTAACTGATAATTATGTACTTTTAATTTTCTAGTTATTTATGTGGATCCAAAGAAAATCTAAGGATTTTCTATCATTACTCAAATATATCCATCAATCTGAATTCCTCCCTTATATTATGGATATCTGTATCTTTTTTTTAATTAATTTGATTTCATCCTTAACAAATAGCTTTCATCTGATAACCTACAACTCTTCTTTTGACAGCATTTGAGATTTTTGGACTAATACATTATTACATGCTGTGAAAACTTTCATATCTTTAAAAAATCTATTTAATTGAAGTTAATTAGACTTTATCTCTACCTGGTACTTGGATTTTAAGATACTTATACATGAAAACACTCATACACACACAAACACACATGCTGGTGTGATAGTTCACCTCTGAAACATAAGACCTGTTTGTCTAAGAATATAGGAATGCCTAGTGATGGTTTGCCACTTATTGTAAACAAACCCACTCTTAATATTTGAAGTATTAACTCTAATTCTGTTGCTTAAAATTTAGCAGTGTCAAATCACTTGGTTTCCACAAACAGAAAAAGATAATATAGTGCACAAATGTGACCTGCACTCTATGTAGCTTTCCACTTATTTCTTTTTTCCTTGGTAAATATTTAGGAGAGATTACCTGTACATATTGTTAGTTGCTGAGTCGTGTCCAACTCTTTGTGACCCCATGGACTGTAGCCCTCCAGGCTTCTCTGTCCATGGGCTTCTCCAGGCAAGAATACTGGAGTGGGTAGCCCTTTCCTCCTTCAGGGGATCTTCCTGACCCAGGGATTGAACCCAGGTCTCTGGCATTGCAGGCAGTTTCTTCACCCTCTGAGCCACAAAGGAAGCCCATCTGTACATAAGATAGGATTTTTTTAAATTTAATTTTATTTTTTAACGTTACAATATTGTATTGGTTTTGCCATATATCGAAATGAATCTGCCACAGGTATACATGTGTTCATCCTGAACCCTCCTCCCTCCTCCTTCCCCATACCATCCCTCTGCGTATCCCAGTGCACCAGCCCCAAGCATCCAGTATCATGCATCGAACCTGGACTGGCGACTCATTTCATATATGATATTATACATATTTCAATGCCATTCTCCCAAATCATCCCACCCTCTCCCTCTCCCACAGAGTCCAAAAGACAGTTCTATTCATCCGTGTCTCTTTTGCTGTCTCATATACAGGGTTATTGTTACCATCTTTCTAAATTCCATATATATGTGTTAGTATACTGTATTGGTGTTTTTCTTTCTGGCTTACTTCACTCTGTATAATAGGCTCCAGTTTCATTCACCTCATTAGAACTGATTCAAATGTATTCTTTTTAATGGCTGAGTAATACTCCATTGTGTATATGTACCACCGCTTTCTAATCCATTCATCTGCTGATGGACATCTAGGTTGCATCCATGTCCTGGCTATTATAAACAGTGCTGTGATGAACATTGGGGTACATGTGTCTCTTTCAATTCTGGTTTCCTCAGTGTGTATGCCCAGCAGTGGGATTGCTGGATCATAAGGCAGTTCTATTTCCAGCTTTTTAAAGAATCTCCACACTGTTCTCCATACTGGCTGTACTAGTTTGCATTCCCGCCAACGGTGTAAGAGGGTTCCCTTTTCTCCACACCCTCTCCAGCATTTATTGCTTGTAGACTTTTGGATCGCAGCCATTCTGACTGGCATGAAATGGTACCTCATAGTGGTTTTGATTTGCATTTCTCTGATAATGAGTGATGTTGAGCATCTTTTCATGTGTTTGTTAGCCATCTGTATGTCTTCTTTGGAAAAATGTCTATTTACTTCTTTGGCCCATTTTTTGATTGGGTCATTTATTTTTCTGGAATTGAGCTGTAGGAGTTGCTTGTATATTTTTGAGATTAGTTGTTTGTCAGTTGCTTAATTTGCTATTATTTTCTCCCATTCTGAAGGCTGTCTTTTCACCTTGCTTATAGTTTCCTTTGTTGTGCAGAAGCTTTTAATTTTAATTAGATCCCATTTGTTTATTTTTGCTTTTATTTCCAATATTCTGGGAGGTGGGTCATAGAGGATCCTGCTGTGATGTATGTCAGAGAGTGTTTTGCCTATGTTCTCCTCTAGGAGTTTTATAGTTTCTGGTCTTATGCTTAGATCTTTAATCCATTTTGAGTTTATTTTTGTGTATGGTGTTAGAAAGTGCCAGGGTACAGCCCCAGCTGATCCAGGGTATTCAAAGCGGGGATGGCATCAGCGAGGATCAGGATACAATAGCTTCAATTAGATATTAATTAGAGATATAAAGAGTAATAGAATGAGGATAGGTCAGTAGGAAAATTCAGTGGAGAAAAGAGGCTGAGTAGCTTGGTTTATGCGGGGGACCAATAAAACTTCAAGACAAGAAGTTTGCACCACTTATGTAGGCCGCAGGCGTCCTTCCGTTCTCCCGGAGAGGAGACATTGAGGCCTCCCTGGTCGGATCTTAGAAGCCCAGGCAAAATTAGTAAGCTTGGTGGGTTCCGTGCTCCAGATGGAGACTCAGCCAGAGTGAGAGAGAGAGCGACATGGGGGACCAGTATTTTGAGAAACTGATCCCAATTCTTTATTTTCCATGGTCTACTTTTATACACTGAGATGTTATGCAAAAGCCATGCGGGGTCAGCAGTCCTGACTTTTATCAAAGTCAGGTGCTTCATACAAATGTATACAGAGGTCTTAGGGGTGTTACATCATCTTCTGGCCAGGGGGCCTGCTGACAATTTATGACCCTCTCCTTGTGACAGCAGTCAGTCAACCAGGACACTTATTTCTCCAGGGGTGATTATTCTTAAAAAAGACTCCACCTTCCGAAGGTACCAGATAAAGTTACATTCCTATAGGGTGAGGGTGTAGTGGGTTTTAATTAAGGAAAGAATTTACTTAGCCTAAGGTCTAACGTGATTTATATCAAAGGTTAATACTTATTTCTTCTATATATTCATTAATGTGTGTAAGGGCAGGAGATGTGGAGACTTAGCAGCAAACATTGGCTTAACAAATGAAAAACCCTTCACCAATACAATTTCTAATCAGCCCATTATACTTATACTAATAGTTTTCTAACTTTTCTAAGGAACCTGTTTTTAGAAGGTTTAAAGCATCTTGTGCCTCTCACGGTTGGGAGGCTGTGAGCAATCACATGTGGCCGGACAAGCCTGTCAGGCAGGCTAGAGAACCTTCAGAGGAGTTTATAGGTTAAAACACTCTTGTCAGGCCCAGGAGTTTTTATTAACTGGAGCTCTAAGTTAACTCCTTCTCCGAAAGAGGTGGTGGAGGACAGCCCCCCATAAAGTCAGAGGTGTAGGTGAGAGCACAAAGTAGTAAAGTAGGTAGGCTCTGGTTATGGGGGTAGATGCTCGAGGATTTCCAGGGGGACTCCTGAGGCTCAATCCCGCCTTTGCGTATGTTGAGCCTCCTTCCTCATGACCTTTGCCACGGGCGGAGTGCCTCCCGCCGGCTCCCCTCAAGAAAGTGCTCTAGTTTCATTCTTTTACAAGTGGTTGACCAGTTTTCCTAGCACCACTTGTTAAAGAGATTGTCTTTAATCCATTGTATATTCTTGCCTCCTTTGTCAAAGATAAGGTGTCCATATGTGCGTGGATTTAATTTCTGGGCTTTCTATTTTGTTCCATTGATTTATATTTCTGTCTTTGTGCCAGTACCATACTGTCTTGATGACTGTGGCTTTGTAGTAGAGCCTGAAGTCAGGCAGGTTTATTCCTCCAGTTCCATTCTTCTTTCTCAAGATAGCTTTGGCTATTTGAGGTTTTTTGTATTTCCATACAAATTGTGAAATTATTTGTTCTAGCTCTGTGAAAAATACCGTTGGTAGCTTGATAGGTATTGCATTGAATCTATAAATTGCTTAGGGTAGTATACTCATTTTCACTCTATTGATTCTTCCAATCCATGAAACGGTATATTTCTCCATCTATTAGTGCCCTCTTTGATTTCTTTCACCAGTGTTTTATAGTTTTCTATATATAGGTCTTTAGTTTCTTTAGGTAGATATATTCCTAAGTATTTTATTCTTTTCGTTGCAATGGTGAATGGAATTGTTTCCTTAATTTCTCTTTCTGTTTTCTCATTATTAGTGTATAGGAATGCAAGGGATTTCTGTGTGTTGATTTTATATCCTGCAACTTTACTATAATTATTGATTAGTTCTAATAATTTTCTGGTGGAGTCTTTAGGGTTTTCTATGTAGAGGATCATGTCATCTGCAAACAGTGAGAGTTTTACTTCTTCTTTTCCAATTTGGATTCCTTTTATTTCTTTTTCTTCTCTGATTGTTGTGGCCAAAACTTCCAAAACTATGTTGAATAGTAATGGTGAAAGTGGGCACCCTTGTCTTGTTCCTGACTTTAGAGGAAATGCTTTCAATTTTCCAGAAAATTTCAGAGGAAGGTAAACTTCCAAACTCATTCTATGAGGCCACCATCACCCTAATACCAAAACCTGACAAAGATGCCACAAAATAAAGAAAACTACAGGCCAATATCACTGATGAACATAGATGCAAAAATCCTTAACAAAATTCTAGCAATCAGAATCCAACAACACATTAAAAAGATCATACACCATGAGCAAGTGGGCTTTATCCCAGGGATGCAAGGATTCTTCAATATCTGCAAATTAATCAATGTAATACACTACATTAACAAATTGAAAAATAAAAACCATATGATTATCTCAATAGATGCAGAGAAAGCCTTTGACAAAATTCAACATCCATTTATGATAAAATCTCTCCAGAAAGCAGGAATAGAAGGAACATACCTCAACATAATAAAAGCTATATATGACAAACCCACAGCAAACATTATCCTCAATGGTGAAAAATTGAAAGATTGGATATTTTAAAAATTGTCTATTCATACTTTTTCTATTTTCTCTTTCCTTCTCTCCATCTCCCTTTCTGTCTCTATGCTTCTCTTGCTAATATGTGCACATATATGCTTAGTGTAAGGCTTTATAGATCTAGATTTTACTGAAATAAAAGTGAATTCATGCCCTCTGAGGCAAAAGGAGTTAGCATCAAATATGATGCTATATAAAATGATGCAAAATAAAGTTTGTTTTGTCATAAAACTAAATGGAATAATAAATACATCTTGAAATATTTAGAATTACTACGAGATTAAAAGTAAGTAATGTATGTCTAAGTAATGTATAGTTCAAAATAATTTTGGTCCTTTAATTTTTAATTTCTTTTCAGTAAAAAAAAATTCTGGAAAAACGTTATTTATTTTTGTAAGATCGACTTATCTTCACTGTTTTCAACTTTATTATGCATTCAGTAAAACATGGAAATGATCAAACTTCTTGGAATTATGAGCTACAGAGCTGACAAGCTCTATCATCTCATATACCTAAGAAAATTGAGAAGTAGGGAGATTAAGTAACTTGCTTGAAATCTTATATTAAAAATAAGACAAGCTTCTGGGTGTTAAGAATTTCACTCTACATCTCTTCATTCAGTTCAGTTCAGTTCAGTCGCTCAGTCGTGTCTGACTCTTTGCAACCCCATGAACTGCAGCACGCAAGGCCTTCCTTTCAATCACCAACTCCCGGAGTTCACTCAAACTCACATCCATCGAGTCAGTGATGCCATCCAGCCATCTCATCCTCTGTCGTCACCTTCTCCTCCTGCCCCCAGTCCCTCCCAGCATCAGAGTCTTTTCCAATGAGTCAACTCTTCGCATGAGGTGGCCAAACTACTGGAGTTTCAGCTTTAGCATCATTCCTTCCAAAGAACACCCAGGGCTGATCTCCTTTAGAATGGACTGGTTGTATCTCCTTGCAGTCCAAGGGACTCTCAAGAGTCTTCTCGAACACCACAGTTCAAAAGCAGCAATTCTTCGGCACTCAGCCTTCTTCACAGTCCAACTCTCACATCCATACATGACCACTGGAAAACCATAGCCTTGACTAGATGAACCTTTGTTGGCAAAGTAATGTCTCTGTTTTTGAATATGCTATCTAGGTTGGTCATAACTTTCCTTCCAAAGAGTAAGCGTCTTTTAATTTCATGGCTGCAGTCACCATCTGCAGTGATTTTGGAGCCCCCCAAAATAAAGTCTGACACTGTTTCCTCTGTTTCTCCATCTATTTCCCATGAAGTGATGGGACCAGATGCCATGATCTTTGTTTTCTGAATGTTGAGCTTTAAGCCAACTTTTTCACTCTCCTCTTTCACTTTCATCAAGAGGCTTTTTAGTTCCTCTTCACTTTCTGCCATAAGGGTACTGTCATCTACATATCTGAGGTTATTGATATTTCTCCCAGCAATCTTGATTTCAGCTTGTGCTTCTTCCAGTCCAGCATTTCTCATGATGTCCTCTGCATATAAGTTAAATAAGCAGGGTGACTATATTACAGCCTTATCGTACTCCTTTTCCTATTTGGAACCAGTCTGTTGTTCCATGTCCAGTTCTAACTATTGCTTCCTGACCTGCAAATAGGTTTCTCAAGAGGCAGGTCAGGTGGTCTGGTATTCCCATCTCTTTCAGAATTTCCCACAGTTTATTGCAATCCACACAGTCAAAGGCTTTGGCATAGTCAATAAAGCAGAAATAGATGCTTTTCTGGAACTCTCTTGCTTTTTCCATGATCCAGCGGATGTTGGCAATTTCATCTCTGGTTCCTCTGCCTTTTCTTTTTTTTTTTTCCTTTTTTAAAATTTTATTTTATGTTTAAACTTTACATCATTGTATTAGTTTTGCCAAATATCAAAATGAATCTGCCACTGGTATACATGTGTTCCACATCCTGAACCCTCCTCCCTCCTCCCTCCCCATACCATCCCTCTGGGTCATCCCAGTGCACTAGCCCCAAGCCTCCAGTATCGTGCATCGAACCTCTGTCTTTTCTAAAACCAACTTGAACATCTGGAAGTTCATGGTTCACGTGAACTGAAGCCTGCTGAAGCCTGGCTTGGAGAATTTTGAGCATTACTTTACTAGCGTGTGAGATGAGTGCAATTGTGCAGTAGTTTGAGTATTCCTTGGCATTGCCTTTCTTTGGGATTGGAATGAAAACTGACCTTTTCCAGTCCTGTGGCCACTGCTGAGTATTCCAAATTTGCTGGCATATTCAGTGCAGCACTTTCATAGCATCATCTTTCAAAATTTGAAATAGCTCAACTGGAATTCCATCACCTCCACTAGCTTTGTTCATAGTGATGCTTTCTAAGGCACACTTGACTTCACATTCCAGGATGTCTGGCTCTAGGTCAGTGATCACACCATCATGATTATCTGGGTCATGAAGATCTTTTTTGTACAGTTCTGTGTATTTTTGCCACCTCTTCTTGATATCTTCTACTTCTGTTAGGTCCATACCATTTCTGTCCTATATTGAGCTCATCTTTGCATGAAATGTTCCCTTGGTATCTCTAATTTTCTTGAAGAGATCTCTAGTCTTTCCCATTCTGGTGTTTTCCTCTATTTCTTTGCATTGATCGCTGAAGAAGGCTTTCTTATCTCTTCTTGCTATTCTTTGGAACTCTGCATTCAGATGCTTATATCTTTCCTTTTCTCCTTTGCTTTTCACTTCTCTTCTTTTCACAGCTATTTGTAAGGCCTTCTCAGACAGCCATTTTTCTTTTTTGCATTTCTATTCCATGGGGATGGTGTTGATCCCTGTCTCCTGTACAATGTCACGAACCTCCGTCCATAGTTCATCAGGCACTCTGTCTATCAGATCTAGTCCCTTAAATCTATTTCTCACTTCCACTGTATAATCATAAGGGATTTGATTTAGGTCATACCTGATTGGTCTAGTGGGTTTCCCTATTTTCTTCAATTTAAGTCTCAATTTAGCAATATGGAGTTCATGATCTGAGCCACAGTCAGCTCCCAGTCTTGTTTTTGCTGACTGTATAGAGCTTCTCCATCTTCTGCTGCAAAGAATATAATCAATCTGATTTCGGTGTTGACCATCTGGTGATGTCCATGTATAGAGTCTTCTCTTGTGTTGTTGGAAGAGGGTGTTTGCTATGACCAGTGCATTCTCTTGGCAAAACTCTATTAGACTTTGCCCTGCTTCATTCTGTATTCCAAGGCCAAATTTTCCTGTTACTCCAGGTGTTTCTTGACTTCCTACTTTTGCATTCTAGTACCCTATAATGAAAAGTACATCTTTTTTGGGTGTTAGTTCTAAAAGGTCTTGTAGGTCTTCATAGAACCATTCAACTTCAGCTTCTTCGGCATTACTGGTTGGGGCAGAGACTTGATTACTGTGATATTGAATGGTTTGCTTTGGAAACAAACAGCGGTCATTCTGTCGTTTTTGAGATTGCATCCAAGTACTGCATTTCTGACTCTTTTGTTGACCATGATGGCTACTCCATTTCTTCTAAGGGATTCCTGCCCACAGTAGTAGATATAATGGTCATCTGAGTTAAATTCACCCATTCTAGTCCATTTTAGTTTGCTGATTCCTAGAATGTCAACGTTCACTCTTGCCATCTCCTGTTTGACCACTTCCAATTTGCCTTGATTCATGGACCTAACATAACAGGTTCTTATGCAATATTGCTCTTAACAGCATTGAACCTTGCTTCTATCACCAGTCACATCCACAACTGGGTATTGGATTTGCTTTGGCTCCATGCCTTCATTCTTTCTGCAGTTATTTCTCCATTGATCTCCAGTAGCATATTGGGCACCTACGAACCTGGGGAGTTCCTCTTTTAGTATCCTATCATTCTGCATTTTTATTCTGTTCATGGGGTTCTCAAGGCAAGAATACTGAAGTGGTTTGCCATTCCCTTCTCCAGTGGACCACATTCTGTCAGACCTCTCCACCATGACCCACCCGTCTTGTGTGGCCCCACAGGCATGGCTTAGTTTCATTGAGTTAGACAAGGCTGTGGTCTGTGTGATTCGTTTGACTAGTTTTCTGTGATTATGGTTTCAGTGTGTCTGCCCTCTGATGCTCTCTCGCAACACCTACCATCTTACTTGGCTTTCCCTTACCTTGGACGTGGGGTATCTCTTCACGGCTGTTCCAGCAAAGTGCAGCTGCTGCTCCTTACCTTGGACGAGGGATATCTCCTCACTGCCGCCCCTCCTGACCTTGACCAGGGAGTAGCTCCTCTTGGCTGCTCCTGCGCCGTCACAGCCTGGCACTCTCGGCCGCCGCCCCTGACCTCGGACGTGGGGTGGCTACCATTGGCCGCCACATTAGAGGTATGTATTGTAAATTTAGTGCATAATTTTCCAACTTTTTGGGCTCTAACCTACAGGGTGTTTTATAATTTTCTTTGAGTTGATAAACTAAATATGTTTTAAAATTTAGCTTGGTTATTTTCTCTTGACCCTCCTAATATTATTAATAATTAATCTAAAACAACATAAACACTGAAAAACAAGCAATGATTATTACTAGGGGAAAAGCCGTTTAATTTTATAGACTTTTTGGATTTAGGGGTCTTAAGGGGTTTGGTTGTGATATTTAAGGAACTGAAAAGAAAATGTAATAGTTTGTCTATAGCTTTCAGTTCCTAAGAGTCACACATTTTCAGTGGCAATTATACTATGTAATTGAAAGTACAGGCAAATCAGTCAATTATCCCATATGAAAAGACAGCTTGAAGAGAGAGGCACAAATAATTTAACTTTGCAGTCAAATACTAAGAATGTTCAAGAAATGTAGACGGTTCACTTGTGAACAGATCAGAAAAAAATGAGATCTAAAGGACCGCTTTATACAATTTCTCATTTTGCCTTTAAAAAAGATAATCATGCAGGTTATTTATGGGACAGTGCTAACCACACTAAGACCAGCTGGGAAACAGATGCAACTGAATGCACTGATTCCTGGTGTGTTTCAAGGTTAATGGCCACGCACAGCAGTGTGACCTCTGTGATAATAATGATATGATTGGAGATCAAGACGTTTGGCCTTGCCACCAACTAGGAGAGCCTGCCTGAACAATCAAGTACAACACAGTCTTAATGTCAGACATCTGACCGTTGGTGACATGAAATATTTAGAAGGGAGCTTGACATCTATTTGTCTGAAGTCTCTGCCTCACTGATGAGTAGGCCAATATCTGGGGAAAGAAATAATGTGATTTGGATGAGAGGACAAACTGGAGGAATTCTGAAATTCAGTGAGAACCATGAATTATCTTCTTAACCATTTGGACTTAGTTGTAGCGGATTTGTATTCTAATTTCACATTGTGACACATCACTTAGTGACCAATACAATACTGTGTGTGTGTGTGTGTGTGTGTGTTCAGTTGCTTAGTCTTGTCAGATTCTTTGTGACCCCATGGACTGTAACCTGCCAGGCTCCTCTATCCACGGAATTCTCCAGGCAAGAATACAGGAGTGGGTTGCCATGCCTCCCTCCAGGGGATCTTCCCTACTCAGGGATTGAAACTGCATCTCCCGCATCTCCTGCATTGCAGGCCTAGTCTTTACCGCTGAGCCACACCAGGGAAGCCCCATACAATATGTGCAGTTATAGCAAAGAAGGGAGGGCCAGACTTTAAAACAGCACATCACTCAGGTTTTATCTAGGTTCTTTCACTTTTTAATTGTGTGTCATTGATGACTGATCTTTCTAAAATATAGTTTAATCATCTATCAGTTGTAATAATAGCATACATGTTGGAACTACTGTGAAGAATGCATATAAAGTGTGTAACACTCCAGAACTGCAGAAATCCTTAGTTGACTGTGACTAGAGGGGCATAACTTTAATTTTTTTTTCTTTACTATCCTGTAACTTTCTCACTTCTCAAGTGGAAGTTACTATCAAATTTTTATGATTGTTAGTAATTTGTACTATATTACCATCCAGCAATTAAATATTAAATTGATTAAAGAGTTTGTATTGAAGCAACCTAAATGTCCATCAACAGATGGCTAGATAAATATGATGTGGTACAAATACACAGTAGAATATTACTCAGCCATAAAAAGAAATGAAATTATGCCATTTTCTGAGATGTGGGTGGACCTAGAGACTGTCATATAGAGTGAAATAAGTCAGAAAGAGAAAGAATATCATATAATATCACTTATATGTGGAATCTCGGAAACTGTTGCAGATGAACTTATTTGCAAAACAGAAATCTTAAAGATACTAAGGAGGGAAGCAGGGCGTGAAATGAATTGGGAGATTGAGATTGACATATATACATTATTATGTATCATAAAATAGATAGGTAATGAGAAATGACTGCATAGCACAGAGAACTCTGAGAACTCTACTCAGTGCTCTGTGGTGACCTAAATGAAAAGGAAATCTAAAAACTAGAGGATATATGTATACCTGATTCACTTTACAGCAGAAACTGAGACAACATTATAAAGCAACTATTCTAACAAAAATTTCATTAAACATAAAACTTATTTTTTAAAAAAGCTTGCATCATACGTTTTCTCAATTAATTGTCTCATTGTCCTTATAAAACTGTGGGTTGAAAAAAAGTTCCTCTAAATATTTTTAAGGGCAGATAACTGGACTGATTCCAACCACCTTACCATTTTAATAACAAAAATTGTATTACCCAGACTACACAGGTCTTGTAGGCAGTATACACATCACAAAGGAAACAGAGTGGGGCTGACTGCTTTTAGGGTTACTGCTGTGATTGTAGGTTAGTCACTGAGTTGTGTCCGACTCTTATGACTCCACGGACTGTAGTCCCCCTGGTTCCTCTGTCCATGGGATTTCCCAGGCAAGAATACTGCAGCAGTGGGTTGCAATTTCCTTCTCCAGGGGATCTTCCCAACCTGGGGATTGAACCCAGGTCTCCTGCATTGCAGGTGGATTCTTTACCAGCTGAACCACCAGGGAAGCCTGTTGGCAAAGATTATGTTTACTCAAAACCATCCTGATTTACTGAGCACTCTAACAACTGCTTCTGTTTTGGAGGTAGCATAGTGATGACCATACTATAATAGCTTAGGAATTTATGAGATCAGATTGACTTATTCTGCTACTTCCTGGCTGTGTGAGCTGGCAAGAGGTACTTCACATCTCCAGGTTTTGGTTTTCTCAGCTATAAAAAAACTGTTCTGGAAAATAAGTTTATGTGTATAAACTCCCTCATATAATCTTTGGCACATAGTAAGCACTCAGTAAATGAGTGCCTATTTTAAATATCTTTATTGAAGTAAAAGTGACATATCACAGAATTCACCCATTTGAAACACACATTCTAGTTGTATTTAGTATCTTAACTGCGTGGGGCAACCATCACCACAGTTCCTTTTAGATCATTTTCATCCGCCCTAAAAGAACCTGCCATACCCATTAGCAGTTAATCCCCACTTTCCTCATTAGGGATCTGTTCTCCTTCTCTCTCCAAGGTCTAAGCAATCATTTCTTTCTGTCCCTATAGAACCACACTTTCTAAACTTTTCAATATAGTGTATGCTCTTTTGTGACAAACTTCTTTCAATTAGCAAAATGTTTTCAAGGCTCCTCATGTTGTACCATGTGTCAGTACATCACTTCTTTTTATTCCCCAATATTACTATATTTTATGGATATACAGTATTTTGTTAATTTGTCAGTTTATGACTAATTGGGTGGTTTCTACTTTATGGCTGATACAAAAAAATGGTGCTATGAACATTGCTGTATACATTTTTGTATGGACACATGTTTTTGCTTCTCCTATGTAACTAGAAGTAGAATTTCTGACAATATGGTAGTTCTTTGTGTAACATTTTGGTGCTTGCTCAGTTGTGTCCAACTCTTTGCAACCCTATGGACTCTAGCCTGCCAGTTTCTTCTTCTTCTTTTTTTTTTTTCTGGGCAAAATTACTGGAGTGGATTGCCATTTCTTACTCCAGGGAATCTTCCCTACCCAGGGATTGAACTTGTGTCTCCTGCATTGCAGGCAGATTCTTTACCACTGAGCCACTGAGTAAAAATATTATTTTGAGGAACTTCCAAATTGCTCTCCAACATGGCTGCAATGTTGTCACCCATTTTTGATATGTTGATGATCATAGTCAATTCTCAGAATAAATTTGGGATTGTCCCAGGTTTGAGGTACTTCAATAGCTGAGGTAAGAGATGTATCCTTAGACATCATTTGGGAGATTCTTGTCTTCGTAATATGTCTCTCTCTACTAGGGGGCTTGGATGAACTGAACTGCTACTAAGTTCTTTTGCCCTTTTATCTCTACCTCCTAGAGAGCTCAGAACATCAACCCTTAATGAAACAGTTTTAGAGTCAGTGGAATATTACTGGCTTTGAAGAAAATTAGACTATTTGATACTTTTTATTATTAACTTGTAACATCAGGGAGACATTGGAAAGCTAAAACATGTAATTGAATTTTATTAAAATATGAACCACTAAGGTGGCAAAATAGCATTTCAGAAATGACCATTTGGTTGCTATAGTACCAAATGAAATAAAAATTCCAAAAGTTTTTAGCAAAACTAGCACAATGATAGTGGTCCGTGGGGATTTAGGCACAGAACTATGCTGCTAAGAAACAATGCAATAGGGACAAACCTCCTCGTCCTTGCCTGCCAGCTAAATCGCTTCAGTCGTGTCCAACTCTGTGTGACCCCATAGACGTCAGCAGACCAGGCTCCCCCATCCCTGGGATTCTCCAGGCAACAACACTGGAGTGGATTGCCATTTCCTTCTCCAATGCATGAAAGTGAAAAGTGAAAGTGAAGTCACTCAGTCGTGTCCGACTCCTAGCGACTCCATGAACTGCAGCCCACCAGGCTCCTCCGCCCATGGGATTTTCCAGGCAAGAGTACTGGAGTGGGGTGCCATTGTCTCATCCATAAATAATTTAAATAATAATTTAATTACCAGAGATGCCCTACACTTAAGGTAGAGGTTACTGGGTCAAATGTGATTCGTACCATTTGCATTCTCAGTTCGCTTGGCAGTATGGCACTAAGATGGGGCATTCCTTCTCAAATAAGTCATTTCCCCAATAGCCATAAGGTTTGTTAATTAAGTGAAAGTTACTTATATTTAAATATACATACTTTTTAAAAATTTTATTTTATTTTTTAACTTTACAATATTGTATTGGTTATGCCAATATCAACATGGATCCGCCACAGGTATACACGTGTTCCCCATCCTGAACCCTCCTCCCTCCCCATACCATCCCTCTGGGTCGTCCCAGTGCACCAGCCCCAAGCATCCAGTATCATGCATCGAATCTGGACTGGCGACTCGTTTCATATATGATATTATACATGTTTCAATGCCATTCTCCCAAATCATCCTACCCTCTCCCTCTCCCACAGAGTCCAAAAGACTGTTCTATACATCAGTGTCTCTTTTGCTATCTCGTATACAGGTTTATTGTTTCCATCTTTCTAAATTCCATATATATGCGTTAGTATACTGTATTGGTGTTTTTCTTTCTGGCTTACTTCACTCTGTATAATAGGCTCCAGTTTCATCCATCTCCTTAGAACTGATTCAAATGTATTCTTTTTAATGGCTGAGTAATACTCCATCGTGTATATGTACCACAGCTTTCTTAGCCATTCATCTGCTGATGGGCATCTAGGTTGCTTCCATGTCCTGCTATTATAAACAGTGCTGAGATGAACATTGGGGTACACGTGTCTCTTTCCATTCTGGTTTCCTCAGTGTGTATGCCCAGCAGTGGGATTGCTGGGTCATAAGGCAGTTCTATTTCCAGTCTTTTAAGGCATCTCCACACTGTTCTCCATAGTGGCTGTACCAGTTTGCATTCCCACCAACAGCGTAAGAGGGTTCCCTTTTCTCCACACCCTCTCCAGCATTTATTGCTTGTAGACTTTTGGATCGCAGCCATTCTGACTGGCATGAAATGGTACCTCATAGTGGTTTTGATTTGCATTTCTCTGATAATGAGTGATGTTGAGCATCTTTTCATGTGTTTGTTAGCCATCTGTATGTCTTCTTTGGAGAAACATCTATTTACTTCTTTGGCCCATTATTTGATTGGTTCGTTTATTTTTCTGGAATTGAGCTGTAGGAGTTGCTTGTATATTTTTGAGATTAGTTGTTTGTCTGTTGCTTCATTTGCTATTATTTTCTCCCAGTTGGAAGGCTGTCTTTTCACCTTGCTTATAGTTTCCTTTGTTGTGCAGAAGCTTTTAAGTTTAATTAGGTCCCATTTGTTTATTTTTGCTTTTATTTCCAATATTCTGGGAGGTGGGTCATAGAGGATCCTGCTGTGATGTATGTCAGAGAGTGTTTTGCCTATGTTCTCCTCTAGGAGTTGTATAGTTTCTGGTCTTATGTTTAGATCTTTAATCCATTTTGAGTTTATTTTTGTGTATGGTGTTAGAAAGTGCTCTAGTTTCATTCTTTTACAAATGGTTGACCAGTTTTCCCAGCACCACTTGTTAAAGAGATTGTCTTTAATCCATTGTATATTCTTGCCTCCTTTGTCAAAGATAAGGTGTCCATAGGTGCATGGATTTATCTCTGGGCTTTCTATTTTGTTGCATTGATCTATATTTCTGTCTTTGTGCCAGTACCATACTGTCTTGATGACTGTGGCTTCAAGATTAGAGCCTGAAGTCAGGCAGGTTGATTCCTCCAGTTCCATTCTTCTTTCTCAAGATTGCTTTAGCTATTCGAGGTTTTTTGTGTTTCCATACAAATTGTGAAATTTAAATATACATACTTAGAGAAATTGTGCTTTCTAAAATTGTCTTTAAATTAGAAATCAGCCAACATTATTGTGTTGGCATATCGTTGCTTTACAGTGTTGTGTTAGTTTCTGCTGTGCAACAAAGGGAATCAGCCATATATATGCATATGTCGCCTGTCTCTTGGCCCTCCTTCCCACCACCCTCCCCGAGCCCCATCATCACAGAGCTTCCTGTATTTTATTGCAGTTTCCCGCTAGCTACCTAGTTCACACACGATAGTGTTTATATGTCAGTGCTACTCTCCCAACTCATCCCACCCACCTCTTCCCTCTCTGGGTCCACATGTCTGCTCTCTACATCCGCGTTTCTATTCCTGCCCTGGAAATGGGTTCATTCGTGCCATTTTTAAGGGTGCTGTGGTATTTACTTTACTTGAGAGTAAGTGTTCTAATTTAGTTCACTGCTTGGTATTAACTCTCAAAAAAAAAAAAAAAAAAAAAAAAACCTCATTGAGTGGAAATGGTGTGAAAATAAGATGAAGTTCAAGCCAGATATCAGACAGGGTAAGAACTGGCTGAAAATCTTCCACACTCCCTCTTCTTATTATATCAGCCTGACAAAGTGAGTTAGGTGCTCACTGTAATCTAATGGCCATTGGACACCTTCACTCAATTTTTTTTTTCTTTATAAAGAAAAATGTGCTTGTGAACAACTTTCATGCATTCTACAAAGAATTGCTAGTAGAACCTGAAGCAGAAGAAATCATACCATTTGTTTTTATTTTGGAACCAACAGACTGAGCGCGGTACAGTGAAAATAACTGGGGATAAATGAGTGCACACGCTCGTTTAAGCTGCAACGAAGCCTGCTGTTTCTCTGGGTGTGTCATCCATCAAAGTCGGGCAGATCTGGTTGAATGAGTGTTTGTATTTAATAAGGAAAACAGTTTACAGACCAAGCAATCCATTAATGTCATGGAACACAAGAAAATTTTATTCTCTGCACAAAGTATTTCTGAAAAGGCAATCTGGGTCACAGGCAATTTTGCAAATGTGTTAAACATTTCAGAAAATTTTTTTCCATTTCACATGCTATGTCTGTGGCTACACGTCAGTCACTGGTATAGAAGAAAGCACTCTAGCAACGATTAAGCACAAACATTTTAAGATGCTAATGCATGCCTCAAGAGAGGTTGGTAAGATGGAAATATATGAATATGTCACCACTTCTGAGGTTGATGTTGTAATTAAAACCCCGTGTAGTAACTGTGATACAATGACTTGCATGAGGTCCAGGACTCTAACAATGACACCATCAAATTAAAAGAGGAAGGTCAATATTATTATATTCTATTGGGTATCAGGGAAAACAGAACAATAATGAAAAGCTTTAGAAAAGATGATTCTGAGTTTGGAGGCTAAAGTAGGCAGAACTGGTCTTGTTTTCCTCTACATTGTTGATATATGGAATACTAATTCAAAGATATCAAAATATGACTATCAGAATTCCCATCACACATGTCAGTCCTCCACCTTCAGGTTCTATTATAATATAGCTTGCAAGCAGGAACAGTTTTGTGCATTTAAATCTGTGCAAAACTGACAGCTATAGAACTGCAATATATCTTAGTTTTAGTACTTGAGAAACCAGAGACAACTTACTGCATCCTTCATGTGGTAAATAGGCTAAGTGTCAGGCAATGTCAGAGTGCCACTCCAAGGAGTTCTGTTAGAGATGCTTTCAGTGGTCTGGCTGCGAGTGTCTCTTGGGGGAGTAATTTGAAAATCGACTAACATATGGATGGGCACTAATTCTACCTCTATTCTTCATGTCCAAAGACATAAAACCTGAGTTCTCAATTGTAGTGTTCCAAACACATTCTTGGCTCTGCCTGCAATGTACGCGACCAGAGTTTGATCCCTGGATCGGGAAGATCCCCTGGAGAAAGGACTGGAAACCCTCTAGTATTCTTGCCTGGAGGATTCTATGGACAGAGGAGCCTGGCAGGCTATAGTCCATGGGGTCGCATAGAGTCGGACATGACTGAGTGACTAAGTGCACACACACACACACACACACAAACCACATTCTATTAACGCTTGTAGAGCATGTAGAACAGTGACTGACATAACATGTGCTGTACGTGTATGTGTTCAATGAGAACAAAATGATTTCAGTTTCATAATTCCCAGAAAACAGTGAATATCTATATCATAAAGGTGATATGAGCAGCAGGATCATGGGAGGCAGTCCATGTTTATCAGACCCTCTAATAAATACTGAGGAGTGGCCACTCGACAAGCCATCATGACTTACTACTATTTGGAACTGGAGATGACATGTCACACGGCAGAACCTTGGGCAGGTGCAGCTGGCAAATTTCCTTTAACAATTTGCTTCTGGACATTCTTTGTATTCTGCACTAATCTTTAATCATAACCATTTAATTCAGGGTGACAAAGCATGATATTGGCTGCTCGGATCAATGTCCTGTTCACAAATCCCTTATCTTTATCTGAGTTACACAGAGTCATTGTTGCAAACAGTAGTCTCTGGAAATTCATGCTTCATGAACAGTACATGCCAAGCTGTTTGTGTCAAAGGTTTATTTTTCTTTTTAAATTTTTATTCAAATATAGTTGATTTACAATGTTGTGTTAGCCTCAGCTGTACAGCAAAATGAGTCAGTTATATATATATATACACATATGCGTGTGTGTGTGCATGCACACACGTGTGTGTGGTGGTGGTGGTTGAGTCACTAAGTAATGTCTGACTCTTTGTGTCCCTATACGTATGTATGTGCTTAATTGCTCAGTTGTGTCCAACTCTTTGTGACCCCATGGACTGTAGCTTGCCAGGCTCCTCTGTCCTTGGGGACTCTCTAGGCAAGAATACTGGAGTGGGTTGCCATTCCCTCCTCCAGGGAATCTTCCCAACCCAGGGATTGAACCCAGGTCTCCTGCATTGCAGGCAGATTCTTTACCATCTGAGCCACCAGGGAAGCCCATACGTATATATACACATATATTAATATATATATATATATTTGATATTCTTTTCCATTACCAGTTATTAAGGATATTGAGCAGTTCTCTGTACTATACAGTAGGTCCTTGTTGATTATCTATTTTATGTAGTATGTATATTTTAATCCAAAACTCCTAATTTATCCCTCCCTCCGCATCTCCTTTGGTAATTATACGTTTGTTTTCTATCTCAAGAAATCTATCTGTTTTTTGTAAATAAGTTCATTTACACTATTTTTAAAGATTAGGTTCTACTTATAAGCAATACCATATGATATTTGTCTTTGTCCTACTTCACTTAGCATGATAATCTCTATGTCCATTCATATTGCTGCAATTAGCATTATTTCATTCTTTTTTTTATGGCTTAGTAGTGTTCCAGTGTATATAAGTACCACATCTTCTTTATCCATTCATATGTCAATGGGAATTTAGGTTGCTTCCACTTGGCTACTGTAAATAGTGTTGCTATGGACATTGGGGTGCATGTATACTTCTGAATTAGAGTTTTCTATGGATATATGCCCAGGAGTTTGGTGGTAATGGTTTAAAATGGATGTGTGAGTCTTATGAAGCGGTTTTAGATGAACTCTCTCTCAGTTAAGAAGTTTCTTCTCTAAAACATTCTTACAGATTATAGCAGAATTTATAACATAGTTTCCTTTTTTGCATCTCATGGTATCTCATGAAATAGCACCCTAAGTCACCTGGAGAGAGTGGTCTAGAACTCACTGATCTGGAATTCTGAATCTGATTGCAGTTGAAATCCCTTAATCATAGTGCAATTTGACTTCAGCTTAAATACCACCCACCATGAAATCTTGTACATGTGGTATAGTCTACTGAGTTTATTTTTGATGGATTTAAGTAGCTTAAATATCAACTTTAGAAGTTTTAGTATATGAATGCCAGATAGTATACAGACTGATAACATATTCAGTAATTCCCAGATGGCCACAAGTTTTGCTGAAGTCCTACAATGGAAGTTCTCTTTTTGGTGTTGAACCAGCAGTCTTTTAAAGTGTCTTAATCTTCTCATGGTTTTCCTTTTTTTTTTTTTCTTGTGGGAGTGCATCTCATTAAGAATAAAAAAGTGGTTATAGAAAAGGAGTAGGTGGAATTTATATAATATCTTTATTTGGAAATAAATTAAAAATCACTACAGATAAATAAAAAAATTTTCTATAAGAGTCTGCATACTTTACATTAGAAGAAAACTAATGTTGAACCATACAGTACCTTTTTATATAAATGAATCCCCAAAACTGTTGTTGCTTTACCAATGTAGCTTGTTGTTGCTGAGTCATATGCAACTCTTAACAACCTCATGGACTGCAGAATGCCTGGTTTCCCTGTCCTTCACTATCTCTCAAAGTTTGCTCAAATTCATGTCCATCGAGTTGGTGATACTATCTAACTATCTCATCTTCTGCTGCCTCATTGTCCTTTTGCCTTCAGTCTTTCCCACCATCAGGGTTTTTTTCCAAAGAGACGGCTCCTCATCAAGGGGGCCAAAGTATTGGAGTTTCAGCTTCAGCATCAGTTCTTTTAATAAATATTCAGAATTGATTTCCTTTAGAATTGACTGGTTTTATCTCCTTGCTGTCCAAGGGACTCTCAAGAGTCTTCCCCAGAACCACAGTCTGAAAGCATCAATTCTTCAGCAAAGCCTTCTTTATGGTCCAACTCTCATATCCGTACATGACTACTGGAAAAAAAACATAGCTTTGACTATATGGACCTTTGTTGGCAAAGTGATGCTTTTTAATACACTGTCTAGGTTTGTCATGACTTTCCTTCCAAGGAGCAAAGGTCTTTTATTTTCATGGCTGCAGTCACCATCCACGGTGATTTTGGAGACCAAGAAAAGAAAATCTGTCAGTGCTTCCACTTTTCCCTCTTCTATTTACCATGAAGTGATGGGACCAGAGGCCTTGATCTTAGTTTTTTGAATACTGAGTTTTAAGCCTAGCAACATGGGTTAGAATTTGCATATTATCTCACCTGTCTCATGAATGGCAAATATAAAACTAAAATGTGAATTCAAGTCAAGTAAAGCAAAACAGACACAGTTTTGTAAGCACTTCTTTTTGCTGTTGCCAGAACTTTAGTACATCCTTTTTTTTCCCTTAAAAAAAAGAAATGATCTGGTGGTCACATCTATCATGTCATTGATTTCAGAAGTCATCAAGTCAATCTCACCAGTGGGTGGTCGTTTCATGTTCTCTGACAGCTTCGTGTGAAGGTCCCCAGAAGCTTTGAATTTTGTTCAAGAACATAATCCACTGTGACAGAAAAGTTGTTACCTTTCCTTGTGGAAATCCACTTTTTGTAATAGCTACCTAGATGAGTTTACCATATAATGGTGTCATTGTTACAGTGAGCAATACCCATGCCAGTAACTCATCAACATGTTATTCACTCAAATAAATATGGAGTGAGCACTGATGTATATCAGGTCCTTTGCCATGTGCTAGAGGTTCAATAGTGAACAATGATGTCATAGTCTGTATGTAGGTTATTTAGGAGCTTACAATTTCATGGAGAGTATAGACACTAATCAAATAGCACACAAATAAGGATATGATTAAAGGTATGACAAGTTCTGTCAAAGAAAAATGCAGGAAGCTAAGAATGTCTACAATAAGGAGTTCTGACCTAGTTTGGCACAGTGTATGGCAGAGAGAAAGGATGGCTCAAGGTCGAGGAAAAATCCCCAGAGGGAGTGATGATTGAGCTAAAAGCTGAATGATGAGAAGTATTTAAGAGTGGACATTGTGATATTCTGCCCAAATCCTCTCCTCAGAGCTGAGGCTTCCATTCCCCAGTTGCTGAGAATAGTGGCTGCCGTTTGCTCATAGCTGTGTCCTTCACTGGAAATTGCCCCTGCCCTCGGGGTACTGTGTTACCCATGCTTACGGTTTCCTTCTCTTCCAGGGACCAGTGTTAGAGGCAGAAATCCTAAGGTCCCACCCATGAGTGCTAAGTCACTTCAGTCCTGTCTATGGACTGTAGCCTGCTGGACTCCTCAGTCCATGGGATTTTCCAGGCAAGAATACTGGAGTGGGTTGCCATTTCCTTCTCCAGGGGATCTTTACCTCTGTTTGGAACAACTCTGAAGGATCTTCCTGCCTCCAGATCTTCTGTTAGGATTGTCCATGACCTCAGTTGCAAATGTAGTGTAAATCAAAATATCCCTTTGCACAAGATTCTTGACCTGAGAGAGTTCTCAGACCTGGAATCCCTCTATTGAAGGACAGGCCAGTCTCTAACAGGAAGAAACCTGCAACAGGGTGAGAAGCACATTCGGTAACTTTCCCCAAGGAGGTTTCCAGTCATTTACATAGATAAGTAAGCTTTGGAAAGATGGAAATACCCACACATTTCCAGTACTCTGAGAACAGAGTCTGAATTGACAGTGATAACAAAGGACAAAACTATTGGTATTACTTAGCTCCTTGTTTGAGTGAGGGCATGTAGAACTCAGGTAATAAATGGACTGCTGGCCCAAGTCTAACTCACAATGAGTACACTGGGTTTATAGAATTTTTAAATTTTCATTTTCGTGGTCCTTCCCATATGGCGCTAGTGGTAAAGAACCCTCCAGCCAATGCAGGAGATGCAAGAGATGCTGGTTGAATCCCTGGGTTAGGAAGATCCTCTGGAGGTGGGCATGGCAAGCCACTCCAGTATTCTTGCCTAGGAAATCCCATGGACAGAGGAGTCTGGCAGGCTACAGTCCATAGGGTCACAGAGTCAGACAGGACTGAAGTGACTTAGCACGTAAACATGAGTGGAAAATTGAAATGAATATCGTTGTTGGTTTAGTCGCTAAGTAGTGTAGGACTCTTGCGACTGCATGGACTGTAGCCTGCTGGGTTCCTCTGCCCTTGGGATTCTCCAGGAAAGAATATTGGAATGGGTTGCCATTTCCTTCTCCAGAGGATCTTCCCAACCCAGGAATCGAACCCAGGTCTCCTGCACTGCAGGCAGATTCTTTACTGCTGAGCTATGAGGGAAGCCCATGAATATCGTTGGTAGCTGGCAAAACCTTCTTGTTCTCTTGACCCAGAGCTGGGAGTGCAGTGAAAGCCCTATTATAATACCTTGAAAATGATCTACTTTCTGAGAAAGATAGCATATTGGATACAGTATTACATTCCATGGAGACTAGGTAAGATCAACATTATTTTAAACAATTTGAAGGATGCATGAATAAGGGTCACTGTCATATCCTCATTTAAATTCATTGATCTGGGCTCTATTCAGGTTGGATGGATAATGGCAGCTAACGATGGAAAAATTTCACTACATGGTACCTCTAATTGAAGTTGCTGTGCCAGGTACGGTAATTTCACTAGAGTAGGTGACAATCTGTGAAATATGGCAAATGGCTCTCTTAGAGATACATTTCTTTACATGCTATCAGAAAGAAGAATTGAAATTTTCTCTCTTAATATCCCGGATAGTTGGTCTGGAGCCTGGAAGGAGAAAGATCAGAAGTTAAGAAGCAAGGTGATCAGAGGGAGAGGCACATGACTGGACCTATTCTGAGTGGGCACAGACCGACATCAGTATCACAGTTTAATGCCCATTGGAGGTACTACATGACTGAAGCCTCCAGAGTGCTAGTCACTTCTCATTCATTTGGGGCAGTGGTATACACCAAAAATCAATGTCATATCAGCCAGGCTCTACTGATTGGCCACAGTGCTAACAAAATAGACACATAAATGGGGCAGCTATCATGGCAGAAATGAAATCTAAAACCTAATAGCATCAATTTTCACTCCACAAAGATGGTTTTGCTATGGCTGGTGCCAAAGTTCAACTTGCAAGTATCACAGACCAACATTTAGCCCTTAAGATGCCCCATGCCAACATGTGCCAACTTAATAGAAAGCTGACTGTTTTCAGATCTCCTTTACTCTTGGAAAGGACATGATTCATCATTAATGGAATTGACACACAGATTGTAGATGGGTTTTCTTCTTCTATACCAGGGTATTGACCAGCATCAGTATTTGAAGATTTCTAGAGATTGATCTGTGAGCATGAGATAACCTCTCCCTAGACAAAATGATAAGCAGACAGACACAGAGTCTCCATCTCTTTGCAGGGAACTCTACTGAAACACACACTAACATGTGTCAGAGACTATCTGGCCCTTGGAGCGTAGAGTTTTGGAACTAGTATTAGACTGAAAGTTCTGGCAATAATTTTAAAGGGACAGACTTTTAGAGGTATATTTTATGACCTCATTTGAAATCTTAAAATTTTCCTCTCATTTGAAGAGAAAAGAAGTGCCCTGGCTACCTATAAACTCTCCTATCTCAGAACCAACCATCAGTAGATCCTTAAATGCAGAGGGAGGAGGGAGATGAACAAAAGTAGGCGGAAGAGTGGAAGAGAAGAATTAAACTTAAAAAAAAAAAAAAAAAGGAGACTGTGGAAAAGAAAAGATTTAAAATAATATCAAGAAGAAAACGAAACAAAATTTCTGCTTTACAGCATCTGTTCACAAATCAAGGAGAAACACTGAAGCCACACGTGTATTGAAGAGTTCTGACAGTAACATCCCTGCAACACACACACAAACATACTCCTATGTTTCCATACATTCATTTATCTTTGCTCTTCTAGTACAACCACTTTGTCCTTCAGGATATTTTAATATCTTCTCTAGTTTGAAGCAGAAACAAAGGGAACCCTTCTTTATTTGAATTTATTTTCATATTTCTGAATGCAGAATCGAATATGTTTGTTTTGATGGTTGCATGCCAACACTATGCCCACAGCAATATTCTGGGAAACAGGTCCCCTAAGAGAAGTGGTCAGGGTCTATAATTCAATACTGATTTGAGGGAACCGTTTCAATATTGATGATCTTTCTGCAATAGGAAACACCTTGAAATCTGTCCCTCCACTCTACATTAATTCATTTCAAAATGATCCCAAGTTAAAAACAACAACAACAACAACAAAACAAAGTGCTCATTTTTTTTCTAAAATGAATTTAAATTACACATGTGGCTAATAAAAAGTATAAAAGATGGGTTCAAGTTTTAAACAATATTCTACTGTGCAAAACCTTTCCTCTTCATCCATAAAATTCATTCTTCATGGACAAGGTAGTTTAATTCTCCTTGCAGCTACTGCCAAATAATGAATATTGAGTTTAATAGTTTTCCACTTGCTTTGGGATTTAAGAGAATTATTATGTTTTTTCCAGGAGACTTATTTTAACCTTTCAGGGTGAAAAATGTGTTATATCCAAATCTAGGCTTTAAGAAGCACTGTTTTAATGAATACCTGTAGTTTCAGATTTTTCCGGCTGGTATTTCAGGAAAGACAGCTACTTTTAGCATCTCAGAATTTTCTTTCTGTTAGGATGTGCCTTAAACCAGTGTCCTCAACATTCCGGCACCAGGGATTGGTTTCCTGAAAGGCAATTTTTCCATGTTCTGGGAACAGGAGTGGTTTCAGGATGATTCAAGTTCATTACATTTATTGTGCACTTTATTTCTAGTATTATTACATCATCCCCACCTCAGATAATCAGGCATTAGATCCCAGAGGTTGGGGACCTCTGCCTTAAACCTAAAGCTGTATGCTTAGGATAAAAGATCCTTTAGAGCAACAACTAGATTTTGCTTTTTTCTCCCTGGAACATCACACACTGTGACAGGTACACAATAACTAATTTTGCAATTAGAACTGATTGCTTTCATTTTGTTTTTTCTCTGAAATAATTTAATTTCCAATGTCTGATATAACATCCAGTAGTCATGTATGGATGTGAGAGTTGGACCATAAAGAAAGCTGAGTACAGAAGAATTGATGCTTTTGAACTGTGGTGTTGGAGAAGACTCTTGAGAGTCTCTTGGACTGCAAGGATATCAAACCAGTCAATCCTAAAAGAAATAAGTCCTGAATAGTCATTGGAAGAACTGATGCTGAAGAAATCCAATACTTTGGCCACTTGATGCAAAGAACTGACTCATTGTAAAAGATCCTGATGTTAGGAAAGATTGAAGACAGGAGAAAGGGATGACAGAGGATGGAATGGTTGGATGGCATCACCGATGCAATGGACAAGAGTTTGAGTAAACTCCAGGAGTAGGTGACAGACAGGGAGGTCTGGTGTGCTATAGTCCATGGGGTCACAAAGAGTCAGACACAACTGAGCAACTGAACTGATTTAACTAGAAAACCCCCCACTTTTGCTGTCCTTCTGTTTCATCTACATGTTGTGGTACTTCTTCCCCTGTGAACTCTGAAATCAATCCAGAGCCCAAATTTAGGCAGCCTCAAGGTCTTCTCAGGTTTTAAAATGTACTTTTCAGTTCAGTTCAGTCACTCAGTCATGTCTGACTCTTTGCGACCCCATGAATTGCAGCACACCAGGCCTCCCTGTCCATCACCAACTCCAAGAGTTCACCCAAACTCATGTCCATCAAGTCGGTGATGCCATCCACCCACCTCATCTTCTGCCGTCCCCTTCTCCTCCTTCCCCCAATCCCTCCCAGCATCAGGGTCTTTTCCAATGAGTCAACTCTTCACATGAGGTGGCGAAAGTACTGGAGTTTCAGCTTCAGCATCAGTTCTTCCAATGAACACCCAGGAGTGATCTCCTTTAGGATGGACTGGTTGGATCTCCTTGCAGTCCAAGGGGCTCTCAAAGAGTCTTCTCCAACACCACAGTTCAAAAGCATCGATTCTTCAGCACTCAGCTTTCTTCACAGTCCAACTCACATCCATACATGAACACTGGAAAAACCATAGCCTAGACTAGACGAACCTTTGTTTTGCAAAGTAATGTCTCTGCTTTTGAATATGCTGTCTAGGTTGGTCATAACTTTCCTTCCAAGCAGTAAGCATCTTTTAATTTCATGGCTGCAATCACCATCTGCAGTGATTTGGGAGCCCAGAAAAATAAAGTCTGACACTGTTTCCACTGTTTCCCCATCTACTTCCCATGAAGTGATGGGGCCAGATGCCATGATCTTCGTTTTCTGAATGTTGAGCTTTAAGCCAACTTTTTCACTCTCCACTTTCACCTTCATCAAGAGGCTTTTTAGTTCCTCTTAACTTTCTGCCATAAGGGTGGTGTCATCTGCATATCTGAGGTTATTGATATTTCTCCCAGCAATCTTGATTCCAGCTTGTGCTTTTGCCAGCTCAGCATTTCTCATGATGTACTTTGCATATAAGTTAAATAAGCAGTGTGACAATATACAGCCTTGACGTACTCCTTTTCCTATTTGGAACCAGTCTGTTGTTCCATGTCCAGTTCTAACTGTTGCTTCCTGACCTGCATATAAGTTTCCTTATTTTCATAAAATTAGTTTGACCTCACTCTATTCTGTGACAATGAGCCACATATTAAATATTATTGAGCAATTTCTAAATGAGTAACAGCATACTAAATGACATGTTCAAAATAGATGCTTTATTTTGAAGCTATTTCACAGCCAAAGATGTTTTAACATTGTATGTAAAATGTGTTTCTTTTTCCTACAGCTATTTTCTCATCCTGGGCATGGACACATACTAGTGTCCTAGGCTAGCAGTGCTTCAAAGCAATTTCTTCTCTACCAAGTAGTCACCATGTTTACAAGAAAATGAGAAAATGCATTAAGCCTGTCCTCAAAACTTCATCACCTCACTTGTGGAAGAAAAACTCACAAGTATTCAACATTGTCTTCTTCATGATTACAGATATATCTCCTCTTGGAAACCTTTAATAAATCCAAAATGAAAATGTTTCATTTCTTAGGAGGATCTTACACTGCCAGGAGGTTGAGTTTGTTGGTAATTTCTTTTGACAATATATCTCTCTCCAAGCTACTTTCTAATCCAGGTGCTAGAAGCTTCCCCTGGGGATTTAGGTCATCTTGTTTATATAGGAATAAAGTCTAATTCTGGATAAACTAATATATTCATGTGTTCCTCTGTGGGTAATGTATTTACTCTCTGAGGCTTAGTTTTTGCAAACTATTTCCTTTGTAATGTTGCCTAATGATGCCTTCTTCATGGATTATTTTGAAAAAATAAATGAAATAACATAGGTGTGATTGACTGACATGGGAATTTGTACACGCAAAATGCCCATTGAATTTTTATAGTGTTTCCATATAAATCTATCACAAGGAATGCAATGGAATTTGTTAGGAGGTGGATGTAGCTGCTGTTTTCTTCCTGCCAAATGCATGCTCCACAACGAGGGGACACACACAGCAGGAAGATGGGCAAAACAGCCTAGAAATAGGCTAGATAATTTTTCAAATTTTGGCAACAGTGTTTCACCCAATATTCTCCTTTAAGTATAATGCTTAAAAATACAAATTATTCTTTGTTATTGTCCCTCCAAATGTGTCCCTTCTCTACAACATCAGGCCTCAAAACCACCCAAGTATCCTTGACCTCTTCCTGTTCTATTCAGCAGTATGTCAGCCTGGAAGGTTTTGCCTCATACTGATATTATCAAAGATTTGTTTCCTAACACCAGGATAGAGGATTTTAAGGAGATTTAGAGGAATACATTTTTAATATAAAACAGGCCATTCAGAAAACCTACATGCATGAAATTTTCAGTCATAAAGGACCTGTTTTGATCCACTTCAGTTATGAGCCTAAGGGATTAGATGCTGCTTTAAAGCAGAGAGAGTTGGTTGATAATTCTGCTGACAAATTTTGTTGCATTTTGCAGGAAATATACATTTGGACACGTTAAAGGTAAAGCAGACAATTTTTCTGGAGACCTAGGAATGCTAGCCCAGTGACCATAGATTTCTGAGACACTAAAGGACTCCAGCCTTGTTTCAAGATCATTTTTTTAATTTGCTTTTCATTTTAAAATTTGCTTTCTGCCTTAGGGGAAATGTATTTCTTGACTGTGGGTGCTGTTCAATAACACCAATGCAGTAAGAAACAGCACAGACACTCAGGGCCAGTTACCCCCCAAATTTTTTGATTTCAGCATTTCATCTTTTTTGGCCTCTTTATTGCTCTGCCTACAGGATGTACTGGTGTTTTCCATGCTGAGGAACTGTCAGTTATATGGCTCATTTTATTAATATTATTGTTTCACCATCAAAAGTCTATGAAAATAACCTTTAAACCCAAGACCATTATGTAATGTGTTTGATTTATTTTTTTTTTACAAAAGTACAGTGTTTTTTACAAAAAAAGTACAGTATTTTTTACAAAAGCCTTAGAGTGGTGGCGGTGTTATTAGGGACATCTGTGTGCTGTTTATACCTAACGTCTCATCCAGGCTCACCAGGAATAACAAAAAACCCTCTCTTCTTGTGAATTTATATTAACTGCCTGTTTTTTCCTTTCCCAGCAAATTACCTGCAGAGGAACATAAGAATATATTAGTTTTTCCACAGTGAAGCTATATTCCTCTATAAATAAGTTTCCAGCACATGGATTAGAAGGTGGCTTAGGGACAGATACAGTGGCAAAGGAAGTTGCCAACCGTAACTCATTCAAAGTTATGTAACTGCTAGATGCCTGAACCAATATTTGAATCCAGATCTTTCCAAGAAACATGATGTTTCCATGAGTATTTGTTGATAATTAGTTTGCCGTTTTAGTATTTGCACTTTGGTAAGAATAATGCAATTCACATTAAGATCATGTAAAGGCCATTGACCTTAATGCACTCTACATGCTTACCTGCAGCGATAGTCTCAAATACCATCATCCAATGGGTGTATCCTGAAACAAACAGAGATCAGGGCTCAGCAGAAGCAAATTCCTTTTCAGTACCTTCACCACCTTGTTCTCGATGCAGTCACTTTGCTGCAAGATCATATTTCCATGAAGTAGCAGCCCCACTTCTGAAGAGCCATTTAAAAAGCATTCAGAATCCTCTGCCCCAGAGGCAATCAGTCATAGAGTAGGGCTTTGCAAATGAACCATCTTACGATAGCAGTATGATACCATCAGAGGGAAAGATGTGGAGCATAAGCCATAGAGAGTGATCGGCATCTCAGAATGGTGGTTGGTGATCTCGTAAAAGAGTATTATTAAATATTTTGCACAGTGCCTGCCACCCTTTTTTGATATACATGATTTTCTCTGAACTTGGTCTTTCCAATCACACTAGGATATGGGTGGACGTGTCAGATATTGGGTCAGAATAGGGAGGAATGAAGTAGTATGGAGTCACAAGAGGTCAATATAGGGGCCCGATTTACTGATACTGCAGAAAATTGGAAATCCAGAGTCAGAGATGGATAGACAGGCAGGAAAGGAGTAGGCTTACTGTCAAATTTGTATCTTTCTCTCCCATTTCTTCCATCACTTCCTAATCTGTGGCCTTCCTTTCTTCTCTATGATTGGAACTTTTTGAAAACGGTTTTCCTTGCCTTAAGTTTCACAACATCCAATATATTGGAACATGTTAAAGAGTCACTCCTCTGTCTAAAATTCTGTATTGGTTTCCTAAATCTTAATGTAGTAAATGAGGACATATATGATCTGGCTTCCACAGACCTTACCATTGTCTCCAGCCACACTCAAGCATGGTTTCTTTGCCAAACTGTAATTAGCTATTTTATCTTATTTTGATTTACTATGCCTATTCTATGGTCAGTGGATTTTCTCATGCTGGTCCTTTTTTATGGACTCTGTTACATTTTTCTGAGCTAGTTCTCCTGATAAATTTCTATTTATACTTTAAGAATCAGCCTTAGAATAATATCTTGTTTCAAGTGTTCCCTCACTGCCTCAGTTATAATTGAACATAACTTCTCTACTCTTTCCCTCAAATACCTAATACAGATTTTTAGCACTTTTTAATACTTTATTCACATGTATCTGTTTATAGGCCTATTTCTACCATTTAGTCTTTACGTTCTTTTAAAAACAAGAACTTTTTTTGTTTTTAAAAACAAAAACCATGTTTTTTAATGTGGATGTTTTTATTTCCAAATAAGAGAAGTAAAGTAACACCAACCTGGGATAGGGAAATGTGTGTGAAGGATGGGGAAAAGCATATTAGCACAGATCCTTCAGAAATCCACGGGGAGAAAGACAACATATCTTACAAAGAGGACCCAGGCTTTCAGACTCTTTTGTACATTCTCACTCTTTCATCTCTTTCTCCATCTCCATCTTTATTTGTCTATATCTCCTGAATTTGTTTGTCTTTGCTTAAATTTACCCAGGGTCAGACTCTCCTTAGAAATTATAAGATAACTGCTGATAGCCTTGAATTTACATCATCTTTATGACTTAAAAAACAGAGGAAGAGAGAGGCTTTCCCCTTCCAAAGATTTTTAGAGTAAATCCCATGGAGAAAGTGAGTGGCCAGGGTCAGATTCTAAATTTACTGCCATTGTTAGGGTTTGGTGTTACATTATATAATAGTTCACCTGAACTATATAAATTAGGAGAGTGGCCGTTTTTCAAAGAAAGAGAAGCTGAACAAGAGAACAGAAAATGTGTAGTATATAGAAACATGCAAGATAAAGGATTTATTGAATGGATGCCTAAGTGGATGTCAGGAATTTTTAGTCTAACACAGAGAAATACATGGATTAATAAATGGGGATTAAGGGATGGTAAAGGGAAAAGTTGTTCCTGAATGTTCAGACACAGCCTGTAAGTTGTATGACGATGATGATAATTTTACCATTCACATATTGTAGGTCACAGAGTTGTGCAGTCATCACCACTATGTAATTCCAGTGCATTTTCATTATTTCAAAAGCAACTCCTTAGCCATTTGCAGTGTACATGCTTTATAATGAGGGATTCCCTGGTGGCTCAGATGGTAAAGCATCTGCCCGCAATGCGGGAGAACCAGGTTTGATCCCCAGGTTGGGAAGATTCCCTGGAGAAGGAAACCGCAACCCACTCCAGTACTCTTGCCTAGAAAATTCCCTGGATGGGTTGAAGAGCCTGGTGGGCTACAGTTCATGGGGTCGCAAAGAGTCAGAAACGACTGAGCGACTTCACTTCACTTGCTTCACAATGAGATCTTGCAGTGCATGCCTTTCTATACTGCACCACTAGAAATTGGGTAGTATAAGCAATGAGGGATTATTAATCAAAGTGAATGGGGGGGAATGAAATGATTCTGCTGCTTATGTCCTATTCCTTAGGTCTAAAAAATGTGATCACGTGGAAGGGTTCACTGAATGACTAACTGTGATAAAAATGACTAACTGTGAAACAGTCCTGAATGCTGACTCCGTTTGTCGAGAATCCAATTTCCTGTACTTTGAGGCTTTTAAAGCATATTTTCCTCTAGGCTTGTCAGAGAAAATTGTTTAAGAATTCAGAATACATCTTCAGTTCAGTTCAGTTCAGTCGCTTAGTCGTGTCCGACTCTTTGCGACCCCATGAATCTCAGCACACCAGGCCTCCCTGTCCATCACCATCTCCTGGAGTTCACTCAGACTCACATCCATCGAGTCAGTGATGCCATCCAGCCATCTCATCCTCTGTCGTCCCCTTCTCTTCCTGCCCTCAATCCCTCCCAGCATCAGAGTCTTTTCCAACGATTCAACTCTTCGCATGAGGTGGCCAAAGTACTGGAGTTTCAGCTTTAGCATCATTCCTTCCAAAGAACACCCAGGACCGATCTCCTTTAGAATGGTAGGATCCAGCTATGCCCTTTCCACTTGGTTGCTTTCTCTTAATCTAAGCTCAGAGCAAAAGCAACCAGTGGAGAAACTAAATTATAGTTTGTAGTACAGAGAGAGGAGAGATGCGAATTATACTTTCAGCATCTTCAAACGCAATTTCTGCTCAAACATACAGTATGGGCCCCACAGAAGATAATTTAGCCATGATTTCTTATTTAATATCACATGCTCTCCTTTGAAAACTTGAAACTGTAGGATAGTTCAACAGACACCAGTTAAAGTATTGAAGGAAAATGAGTGCCTCTATCAAGTACATAACAAAGCAGAATGACGTATCAAGTAGGACAAAGGAGTTGTTTCAGTGCTTCCACTAAATAGTTTTGTGATCTTCAGCAATCTACTTGTTCTCTTTTGGCCTCACTTGTGAAGGGACACAGTCATATACAGAGAACATGAAGAATTTCCTATGCTTTCCAGCAAGAAGTGAAAGACTATCAGTTGGAAGTTACAGGGGACACATATATGGAAGACACGCAACACATTGCTTGATTTATGGGGGAACATAAAGATGACTTGCTTAATAATTAGAATTGCTTAACAAAATAAAATGAAGACATTAACTCTTAGAAATGTTCAAGTAAGGTTTATACAGCTACTAAGCCAAAGCCTTTGACTGTATGGATCACAATAAACTGTAGAAAATCCTGAAAGAGATGGGAATACCAGACCACCTGACCTGCCTCTTGAGAAACCTATATGCAGGTCAGGAAGCAATAGTTAGAACTGAACATGGAACAGACTGGTTCCAAATAGGAAAAGGAGTACCTCAAGGCTGTATATTGTCACCCTGCTTATTTAACTTGTATGCAGAGTACATCATGAGAAACGCTGGGCTGGAAGAAGCACAAGCTGGAATCAAGATTGTCAGAAGAAATATCAATAACCTCAGATATGCAGATGACACCTTCCTTAAGGCAAAAAGTGAAGAAGAACTAAAAAGCCTCTTGATGAAAGTGAAAGAGGAGAGAGAAAAAGTTGGCTTAAAGCTCAACATTCAGAAAACGAAGATCATGGCATCTGGTCCCATCATTTCATGGGAAATAGATGGGGAAATAGTGGAAACAGTGTCAGACTTTATTTTTCTGGGCTCCCAAATCACTGCAGATGGTGTTTGCAGCCATGAAATTAAAAGACGCTTACTCCTTGGAAGGAAAGTTATGACCAACCTAGACAGCATATTAAAAAGCAGAGACATTACTTTGGCAACAAACGTCCGTCTAGTCAAGGCTATGGTTTTTCCCATGGTCATGTATGGATGTGAGAGTTGGTCTGTGAAGAAGGCTGAGTGCCGAAGAATTGATGCTTTTGAACTGTGGTGTTGGAGAAGACTCTTGAGGGTCTCTCGGACTGCAAGGAGATCCAACCAGTCCATCCTAAAGGAGATCAGTCCTGGGTGTTCATTGGAAGAACTGATGCTAAAGCTGAAACTCCAATACTTTGGCCACCTCATGCAAAGAGTTGACTCAGTGGAAGAGACTCTGATGCTGGGAGGGATTGGGGGCAGGAGGAGAAGGGGACGACAGAGGATGAGATGGCTGGATGGCATCACAGACTCGATGGACATGAGTTTGAGTGAACTCCGGGAGTTGGTGATGAACATGGAGGCCTGGTGTGCTGCAATTCATGAGGTCTCAAAGAGTTGGACACGACTCAGCAACTGAACTGAACTGAACTGAAGCATATTTACCTGGAGACACTACTTGTAGGAAATTAGCAGAGATGATAGAGTTTAAATAATTCATGTTAAAGTCACTTCTGAAAAACTTTGATGACTTTAAAGTTACCACAAATAACAATTATAACAGAGAGTCCATACATACATAATAAACGTGATAGAAAAATGAAGAGGATCTTGCTTTTGTCAAAGAGCCAGATGTCATTTAATGCCTACACAGAAGTCATTTTTCTTCACAATTCTCTTGAAAACGGAACCCCAGTATTCATTTGATCCTGGGCAACCAACTGCTTCAGCCTGATTTCTCTAAGATGATCATATGAATTCCAGTCCCCTTGGTGATAATTGGTTCAGTAAAGGACACATAATAAGAGTATGTCATATAAAAGATGAATATAACTTATTTAGAAGATTTATTGCTGTTGAAATTGGCCATGGGAAAAGGATATACACTCTTCTACTTTGGCCTCTGATGTAAATAGGTGAGGCATTCATGCCTAAAGCCTGTTTTAGGTTACCTCCTTTTTCCTTATGCCATGGGTGTTCTGATAGTTAATTTTCTGTCAACTTGACTGGGCCATGGCTGCCTACATAATTGGTCAAAAATTATTCTGGGTGTTTCTACAAGGGTCTTTTTGGAGGCATTTAAATCAGTAGACTGGGTAAAGCAGATTGCCCTCCATAAAGTGGATTGCCCTCATTCAATCAATTGAAGGCCTGAATATGACAAAAGACTGATCCCAAGTAGGAGGGAATTCTCCTACATGATGGTCTTTGATCTGAGATATTGGCTGTCCCTGGATCTAAGTTAGCTGCTGGCCTTTGCGCTTGAACTGGAATATCATCTATGCAGATTTGGGGCTTATTAGCTTCATGTGAGCAAACTTTCTTATCACACATCTCTATATGTGCACATCCTATTGGTTCCGTTTCTCTGGAGAACCCTGACTAAGAATACAGGTATATTACACAAGGATGATGAGCAAAAGAGAGAAAATGCCTGGTCCTTTGATAATATCATTGGTAAATGAATTAACCAACTGTAACCACAGGTTATATTCACAGTTCTTGTTACCTTATGGAAAGAGAAGGAGAAAGAGAGGAGATATTTGATTCATTTAAAATTAGATCTTCTGTTACTTGTTACTTGCAGTCAAAAACACAACCTAATAGTCACAGAAACTTTGTATCAGGTGTTCTCTGTATTCTCTTTTTGATCTAAAATTGTATAATTTACCTGCTTCACAAAGTCATGAATATAAAATGAAGTATTGTTTATGGGAAAATACACAGAACTGCATAAAACATGGTGAAATTGTCAGGATATATTATAATTTGTTTTGTGATAAGACTAAAATATATCCCAAGGCTCCTGAGTTGACAACATTCAATGTTTGAAAAAAACCCTCAAATGTCTGTAGTAATGAAACAGCGCAGGTACACATGAAGTAAAAGATGAGTTGAAATTCAGCAAAGGTATATTAGGAAAAAGTATTCTTTGACACTAATGAGGTAGAATTTTGACCAGAAGGGAGATAACTTCTGTGAAGGAAAAAGTCCCATTGCAGAGACTGAAAGTCAAAGTGAAAGTCACTCAGTTGTGTCTGACTCTTTGTGACCCCGTGGAATTTTCCAGGCCAGAATACTGGAGTGGGTATCCAGTCCCTTCTCCATGGGATCTGCCCAACCCAGGAATTGAACCGGGGTCTCCTGCACTGCAGGTGGATTCTTCATCAGTTGAGCTACCAGGGAAGCCCATTATTCTATAACTAAAGTAACTAGGTCATCTAAGTTGGAAAAAAGATTAAGAGAGAGAGACATAAAGAGTGTGACAATAAAGGCAGCAGAAACTCTGTCATTGATGAAAAAAAAAAAAAGAAAAGCAAAACCAAAAAATCTTACACCGAGTTTACCACTGAGCTTTCTCTAAGGTTGTTCTGTCTAAATGACCCTGATTTTTTTTTTCCACAAGTTGAATGAAGTGAACTCTGAAATGATTCTTAGCAGTTCATGCCCCATAAAATAATGCCATCCCTGATGTTTTTAGGTGCTAGGTTAGCCAGGGCCAGCTGATTTTGTCATTTTTTTGTTGTTGTATTTTTATTTCTGTTGCCTTAAATATGATTTCCCCACATTTTCTGCTCTAGAATGTCCCCGTAAATGTGTGTGTGTATATATATGTATGCACTTCCACCGCTTGTTTCCAGTTATTATTCACTTCCCTCTCATCTTTTCCTGGACAGAAACAGGAAGAGCACATGTAAGTCAGCTTCTAACCTGCTCAGTTTTAAATGTTGACAGAAGTGCAGCTACACTTAAAATATTCTGTTGATGACAAGAACAGATGGTTAATTAATTCCAACCTATAAATAGTCTGAGGTGTATATATGACAGCGAAATGGCAGTGTATTTTTCCCTTAGTCAGAGATGATTGGGCACGGTATTTTAATAGCTTGTGATAAATTAAAAATACAATGTCAGCATTAAGTACTTTTCAAAGGAATTTTGTGAAGCATCACAGATTGAAAACGTGCCTTGGAGTTGAATGCTTTATGTGACAAAAGGTAGAGTTTATCATGTGCAAAGCACACACTGTCACAGTTGAATAAACCTATTGAAGGTGCAGAAGAAGCTAATGTTCATCATTGCCTCTTTTCCAGGTCCAGAGTTTCGTGCTGACATGCACCAATTAGTGTCCAGTCAATAGATAGAAATCATACAGCTATTTAAGTACAGATAGTTTCATATAATGGAGAAGGCAATGGCACCCCACTCCAGTACTCTTGCCTGGAAAATCCCATGGATGGAGGAGCCTGGTAGGCTGCAGTCCATGGGATTACTAAGAGTCGGACACAACTGAGCGACTTCACTTTCACTTTCTGCTTTCATGCATTGGAGAAGGAAATGGCAACCCACTCCAGTGTTCTTGCCTGGAGAATCCCAGGGACGGGGGAGCCTGGTGGGCGGCCGTCTATGGGGTCACACAGAGTCAGACACGACTGAAGCAACTTAGCAGCAGCAGCAGCAGCAGCAACAGTAACAGTTTCATATAAAGAATTGTAAAGTGGATATTAAAGAATTAAAAGGCAAAAATGGGAGGCTTAGATATTATGGAAGTAAAAATTAAGACTCCTAGGGCTGAAAGGACATAGGGAAAAGTTCAATGGCACACAAATTGAACCTTTGACCTCTGAAGAGGGGATCCTGCTCTGTGTACAGCATCTCTAACGAGGCACTAAGGATCTGGTTTTGTAAGGGTTAGAAAATTCCAGCCTGAAATCAACTGTTACTAGTAAAAATGAATTGCCATCATTCAGTTGAAGAAATCTGCTAGGGTGATTCTAATAAGTTCAGCCAACAAAAAAGGAGCAAGAAAGAACTAGGGAAAAGTTTGTCCGTTCTCTCCCTCAAGCTTCCCTGTCTCTCCCTGTCCCCACCTCCCCTCTAACAGGGAGCCAAAGGGCAAAGAAGTGTGACACGCAGAGTCCCACTTCCTTCACTACATGCAGAGCATGGAGGGTGAGTTTGAAGCTGAGAGGCCATATCTCAATAACTGGCACCTGGAGAAATAAAGATTAGCAAGATGTTTACCTTGTCTTCAAGGAATTCTCACTTTTGTAGGAGAAAGATATACATAATCCAATTGTTGTAGTAAGAAGTACCAAAAAATCTACAGAAGAGATATTTCTACATGTATATTTTGAATGATAAATTTGAAAATAGATGCAATTTTGTTTTGATATTGGTATGTTTCCTTTTATTAGGAAAACATATAATGCAATATATAATATATATTGAATATGATAATTCTAGAGATTAAGTCTGGAATGGACCTTAAGAAGCAATTTGATCCTGCTTAACACCTTCATCCAGATAGGGCATTTTGTAGATGGTTTCAGCTCAGATATAGTGATGAGCCTCCCTAGGGTCACTTCTTGGTAAACTGGGAGAGATGGGACTCCTCTCTTCTGCCTCTCAGCACACTGTTTTGTCTACCTTTTCATGTTGTGCCTTTCAAGCTCAGTAGAAAACACCTTATTTCAAATTTTAATATGAAAACCAGTAGTCCCACCAAATATTTCTAATACAGTGCCATGTTACACACGAATGGCAGTGTTTTAAGCTGGACATCCAGAGCTGTTGGTTTTTAAATCTTTATCTCTCTCTGACAAGATAGTTCTACTAGTTCGGCTCTGTTTGACATTTGGATCACCCTAACCCACCACCCTCTCTTTAGTTTAAATCTGTCTGTAACTGAAACACATAAATATGTCATAATCTTGTCAAAAGGTGAATCCTAGCATATTTCATCATAAAGCATCAATTGCTGGTAAGTTTATATATATATAATATGTATAATCTATCTATCATCTATCTATCTGTGTACCTATCACCAGTATTCTATTCTATGTCTTTTTTCCTTTCACAGAGCCTATGACAGTCCCTGAACATTGTATTATATATATTTGAGAGGCAGTGTGTTCCTGCTTAAGTGCATGGATACAGGTATCATAAGAAATCTAGCAGGACTGTCAAAACCCACTAGCTCTTCTATGATGTTGACTATCTAAAGCTTGTTCAAGCCTTTCCTCTAGACAGCTTTCTGATTAGTTCATTCATACATGTATATTTACTTAATTTCAGTGGTAATATAAATACTTGATATTCTTCAAAAAATGTTTCAGTTGAATGGATTTATTTATTCATAACTATAAAATTGGATTTTTGCTTTTCTGTTACTTCATTGTATCTTTTCTGAGTTTTGAGCATGCATTAGGAATAAGAATTCAAACTTTTTATAAAAATAGCAAAATGATAAGACACTTTAAGTTGAACAAACAACCTCATACAAGGAGATGAACTGAGCTTGTCAATGACCCTATTCTAATGTTCTCATCTTTAGGACTTTGGAAGCTAGGAATTGGGATACTTCAGGGTCTCTAGTCTGTTGTTTTGGGTGGCTTAGGAAAAGAGAGCATGCATCTATTATGAGACCTGGAGCTACTCTCAGAAGGGGCTTCCTGTGTTTCTTACCTGAGAAAAAGAAAATAGTGAGGACTAAAACAAAATATCATACAGGAGATTTTTAACAACTCCAAAAGAATAGGAATAACAAAACTACGTAGTGCTTACCATGTGACAGGCATTATTTGTATTCATTAACTCATTTAATCCTTAGGAAAATCCTTTGAGGTTGATATTATTAGTGTCAACTTTATTTTATATATGAGGGAACTGAGACTCAGAGGTTAAATATGCAGCTGACAATCGCAGAACCAGGATTCCAACCCAAGAGACTTGACTCCAGCATTTGTATCCTTCCTCATATACACTATTGCTTTTAAAATACTAGAAAAATATATCAACATTTCCTGCTTTTCAGGTTCAGTGTTTATTTGCCTAATATGTTATTTTATTGATTTCCTGACATTCAAGTTAATATAATCAAATAATATAAGTAATATCTCCATTTTACAAATGAAGAAATGAAAGAACACAGAAGCAAAGTTTTATTTTCAAGTTTGCAAGACTTGTCAGTGTGGACCATGGTGCTAGATCCCTTACTCAGAAATATTGAAGCAGAACTTCTGATGGTAGATCTTAGAACTGGTATTTTATCATTAATTTTGAGCAACTTTTGTAGATACTAAATGTTTCAAAATCACTGCTCTAAGGGCCAAGATTCTTCTAATTTAGAATTATTGCTAAGCATTTTATCTTAGAATAGCACTATTTACATATGTAGAACACTTCTAATCAATTAGTTAATTAACTCAACAAACTTTCAATGAACACCTGCCATCTCTCAAGTACTCCACTAAACTCCTTAGCTAGAAAATTTAATAAGAAATTGTCCTTGCTATCAAGACCATCAGAAACGAGTAGGAGAGGAAGACAGAAAGATATGAACTTGCAATAGAGCATAGAGATAATAATATACAGTTATTATATATTATATATATTATAACAATTTGATTAAAATTCCAGGTGATCAAAGAGAAGGGAATGCCTAGTTCTTCCTGGAAGAATTTAGGAAAAGTTACAAATAAGATCACATTCCAGCTGAATCTTTAAAAAAAAGATAAGATTAAAAAGAAAAGAAAGGTCTTTCTGGGGAGAGTGGAAACCATGTGCAAGAGTATGGAAATATGAAAGAATGTAATGTGTTTAAATTCTTTGGAAGATATTCAACAAGGACAGTTGTATAAGTATGTGTTTAAAATCGGGATAGAGGAATGAAAGCATTTTTTGTGAGACCATTTTTGTGTTTTGTACTAGCAAATTTTTGCTACAAATAATGATAAACATGACTCAAAATGGTGACATGAAGGTAAAGTTATTTATTATATCACACATCTGGAAATTTTATAGTAAGTGTTGATTAATTCTGCTGCTGCTGTTAAGTCGCTTCAGTCGTGTCTGACTCTGTGTGACCCCATAGACGGCAGCCCACCAGGCTCCCCCGTCCCTGAGATTCTCCAGGCAAGAACACTGGAGTGGGTTGCCATTTCCTTCTCCAATGTAAGTGAAGTCACTCAGTCTGTCTGACTCTTCGCAACCCCATGGACTGCAGCCTACGAGGCTCCTCCATCCGTGGGATTTTCCAGGCAAGAGTACTGGAGTGGGGTGCCATTGCCTTCTCCGTTGATTGATTCTACAGCTCAACAATGTCATCAGAGTCCCAGTTTCTGTCTCCTCACTCTCCCATCCAGTGTTTTCTTCATCCTAAGTCTGTATTTTCTCTTATGGTCATAGCCAACCACAATCAGTGTTACGATCTCTCATATTGTAAAGAACTAGGTCATTCTAAATCATCAGACCAGGAAAACATCCTAAAATTTATACTTGTTAGAGTAACTACTAGAGATTGGTTATCTATTGTCATGTAACAAGTAACCTCAAAACTTATCATCTTAAAACAATACATATTTATTATCCTGCAAGATTCTATGAGTCAGGAATGTACTGTGTCTTAGATATATCAATATATAAGTGGTTTGGATCAGAGACTCTGGCTTAAGGTTGCTCATGGAGCTGCAGACACTTAAAAACCTGACTGAGGTTAAAGGATCAGATTCCAAGATAAGATCTCCTGAGTGGATAACAAGTTTGATGTGGACAGGAGGCTTCATCTTCCTATTAAATGTTTCTTTTTCTACTGGGGTGTTAGTTATTCTTTTACTTCTTATTTATTTGTAAGAGCACTTCTTATTAAAATGCTAGATATTTTTGCATTAATTTTGCAAGCATTCTTAACCTTTTAATTTGCCTTTTATTTATATTTATGAATTTTTTGAAGGAATGCTTAATTCTAATTTGTCATAACTTATTTATCTGTATTTTGCTTTGCAATATTTTTGCCCTTGATCACATACATATTCGGGCAAATTTTCAAAACACTTGTTAGACATCATCAGTTAAGTTCAGTTGTTCAGTCATGTCCGACTCTTTGCAAGCCCATGGACTGCAGCATGCCAGGCTCCCCTGTTCATCACCAAGTCCCAGAGCCTGATCAACTGATCATCTAGATCAGTTACATTTATTTATCTTTTTATATTTAAATGGGCATCCCTGATGGCTCAGATGGTAAAAAGTCTGCATGCAATGCAGGAGACCTGGGTTCAATCCTTGGAGAAGGGAATGGCTACCCTCTCCAGTATTCTTGCCTAGAGAATCTCATGGACAGAGGAGCCTGGCAGGCTACAGTCCGTAGGGTCACAAAGAGTCAGACACAACTGAGTGACTAACCACACACACACACATTTAAATCAACAATGCCATTGGATACACACCGAGGAAACCAGAATTGAAAGAGACACGTGTACCCCAGTGTTCATCGCAGCACTGTTTATAATAGCCAGGACATGGAAGCAACCTAGACGTCCGTCCATCAGCAGATGAATGGATAAGAAAGCTGTGGTACATATACACAATGGAGTATTACTCAGCCATTAAAAATAATACGTTTGAATCAGTTCTAATGAGGTGGATGAAACTGGAACCTATTATACAGAGTGAAGTAAGGCAGAAAGAAAAACACAAATACAGTATACTAACGCATATATATGGAGTTTAAAAAGATGGTAATGATAACCCTGTATGCGAGACAGCAAAAGAAACACAGATGTATAAAACAGTCTTTTGGACTCTGTGGGAGAGGGAGAGGGTGGGATGATTTGGGAGAATGGCTTTGAAACATGTATATAATATATGAAACGATACGCCGGTCCAGGCTCGATGCATGATACAGGATGCTTGGGGCTGGTGCACTGGGATGACCCAGAGGGATGGTATGGGGAGAGAGGTGGGAGGGGAGTTCACAATGGGGAACATGTGTATACCCGTGGAAGATTCATGTTGATGTATGGCAAAACCAATACAATATTGTAAAGTAATTAGCCTCCAATTTAAATAAATAAATTTATATTAAAAAAAATGTCATTGGAGCTTTTTTTTGGGGGGGTGGGTGGGTAATGTGAGTTAAAGACATGTATTTTGCCAAAACAAGTAAAAAATTTTTATTATGCACATAAGCAAGTATGTACAAACTTTTTGTATAAGAAGCATTTGAGGTCAGTAATCTGGCTTCTTTGTCTTCTTATTCTTTGGTCTTTGTAATTCTATGTAGCTTTATTTTAAGGAAGTAACAGATACAGTTGATATATGTGATTTTTTTTTGTATAACATAATTTATCAATAATAAAAATTAGAAGCAGCCTAAAGGTGAAATAATAACATTGCACAATTGGTAAATTTTAAAAAGATTGCAATAAGAATACATGTAACTATGGAAATCAGGTATGTAAATAACATTTAATTATTTTGGAAAGCTTCTCAAGATATTTAAGTAGAAATAGCAGACTACAGAGGTATGTGTGCACCATAATCTCCCTTTCATTGGTTACATTCAAGTTACATTTTATTTGAAATATATTCTGTGATTTTCAATTTTTCAACATGAATATGTATTGTATTACATTAAATTTAACACATGATACAGATTTTTGATAGATAAATATGTGATTATAAAATCAAAGAGAAACAGCCCTTTTCTTTTGTATATAACTGTGTAATGATTAATTCTGATCTTGTTTCTGATTCTGGATAGCCTCAAGCATACATATCCAGGTTTAGTCACCACAATTAGCAAGCAAGCATGAGTGGCACATAATTGTAATGACAGGGCATTTATTAACTCATTAATATTTATGATGAAACAGAGGTGATTTACTAAATGTTTTTCTGAGGCTTCTTCAAGCAACAAGGCAATGGAGATTTTTACATTGGAAGCGTCTCTAAAAAATAGCAAACTTTGGTAGCATTAGAAAGCTAGAGGATTATTCTCATGTTCAAATATAATTTGCAATTGAATTAAATTTGAGGTCTGATTTGATTTCCATGGGAAAATTTTCCCATAAATTACTTCTAAATAATGTTTCAACTTCATATATTGCATAAAATCATTTATAGGTTTATAGTAAAAATAAATTTTAATCCTTTTTGGCATAACAACATACACATGTTAGGTAGAGAGTAAATATTAATGTATGTGAAGTAAGTGAGTCACTCAGTCGTGTCTGAGTTTGCAACCCCATGGACTATACAGTCCATGAAATTCTCCAGGCCAGAATACTCGGGTAGGTAGCCTTTCCCTTCTCCAGTGGATCTTCCTGACCCAGGAATCGAACCAGGATCTTCTGCATTGCAGGCGGATTCTTTACCAACTGAGCTATCAGGAAGTGTATACAACTCTATACAGAGCCAGCTTCAGAGGCTAGCAAGCAGTACAGCTGCACAGGGCCCTATACCTAAAGGATCTCACCTTTGGTTTAATATTATGCTGTTGAGGTCTGGAACTTTTTTATAATTTTTGAGGAGGAGGCCCTGCATTTTAATTTTGCACCCAACTGTATGCAGGTCAGGAAGCAACAATTAGAACTGGACATGGAACAACAGACTGGTTCCAAATAGGAAAAGGAGTATGTCAAGGCTGTATATTGTCACCCTGCTTATTTAACTTATATGCAGAGTACATCATGAGAAACGCTGGGCTGGAAGAAGCACAAGCTGGAATCAAGATTGCTGGGAGAAACATCAATAACCTCAGATATGCAGATGACACCATCCTTATGGCAGAAAGTGAAGAGGAACTAAAAAGCCTCTTGATGAAGGTGAAAGAGGAGAGTGAAAAAGTTGGCTTAAAGCTCAACATTCAGAAAATGGAGATCATGGCATCCGGTCCCATCACTTCATGGGAAATAGATGGGGAAACAGTGGAAACAGTGTCAGACTTTATATTTTTGGGCTCCCAAATCACTGCAGATGGTGACTGCAGCCATGAAATTAAAAGACGCTCACTCCTTGGAAGGCAAGTTATGACCAACCTAGATAGCATATTGAAAAGCAGAGACATTACTTTGCCAACAAAGGTCCATCTAGTCAAGGCTATGGTTTTTCCCATGGTCATGTATGGATGTGAGAGTTGGACTGTGAAGAAGGCTGAGCCCCGAAGAACTGATGCTTTTGAACTGTGGGGTTGGAGAAGACTCTTGAGAGTCCCTTGGACTGCAAGGAGATCCAACCAGTCCATTCTAAAGGAGATCAGCCCTGTGTGTTCTTTGGAAGGAGTGATGCTAAAGCTGAAACTCCAGTACTTTGGCCAACTGATGCAAAGAGTTGATTCATTGGAAAAGACTCTGATGCTGGGAGGGATTGGGGGCAGGAGGAGAAAGGGACAACAGAGGATGAGATGGCTGGATGGCATCACTGACTCGATGGACGTGAGTCTGAGTGAACTCCAGGAGTTGGTGATGGATGGGGAGGCCTGGCGTGCTTCGATTCATGGGGTTGCAAAGAGTCGGACACTACTGAGCGACTGAACTGAACTGAACTGCCAGTTATGTAGCTGACTCTGATGACACTGGTTAGGAAATTTTTGGAGTAAGCAACAATAATTATCAAAACCACAACTGCACCTGGCCTAAGTCCAAAAAAGGTATCTGGAGAGGGGCATATATCACGTGTTTTCAGAGAATGGATAGCTTCAGATGAGCTTTTATCCAGGGCTCCCACTGTGGGGTCAGTTGTACTGCTTCCATGCTGGCTTTGTTCTCAGACCCTCCAGCACTCAAATTTTGGAATGGACATGACTGCCAGCAGCTTCTGTGACTGTCTTTTCCATGAAGAAAGACTACCTATGCTCAAAACCTTTAACTCTAAGTTCTGGGCTTCACTCTGGTTGGCTTAACTGAATCTACCTGTAAAAAAAAAAAAAATGAGGAACACTGAGAAAAAAGATAATGATGGTGCTAATTCACTCGGGCCAGAAATGCCTTTGTAGATAGTGCGGAGTTGTCTGTTCCCGCAGCTGCATGGTGAAGGAATGAATGAACCTGCGGACACCACCAAGAAAAAAGGAACAGGATGCGAGCAGGCAAAACCTGTTTTGATGACTTTACAGAGAAATTAAAAGTTTATTTTAAAAAGAAAAAGGAATGTCATTAATTTAACTTTATTTGAAGGAACTGATTTAGATAGTGTGGAAAGGTTTGTAAGTGATTTCTGCATAAGTTTGCCTTATGTTGTTTGTTATATAGCTGAAACTCAAATATTTGATGATTAACCAACCTGGGTTTAATAAACTGGAAAGGGATGGTTTTACATATGAAAAAATATAGTAAGAATAATATGCCCCCTCACCATGACGAGAAAAATGAAAATCCACTCCCTCTTTTGAAAGAAGTTAAAATAAATATAAGATATAAGCTAACACTAGGGTAAGGTACTTGGGCAGTTGGGGAATCTGTAACTTACCATAGTTGAAGGCATGTCAGATTCTCTGTAATTTGTATAGAGCAATGAAGGGTCACAATGTTGAAGCATTCTTCCTCTTGCAAACTAAAATTAGAGGAAGACTTTCTTCTTTCAACAAAATTAAATGCTATATAATTCGTAAGTCAGGCTTGCAGCGTTAGTCTTACTCTTCCAAGGCTTATTAACTTTTCTTTTGCTTGACATTACTTCTGCTAACTATGAGGACATGGCAAGCTAAATGCAGATTAGAAGAGAGATTTCATGAAGACTGTTCTCAATATAGATTATCATCGTCATTATCTGCCTGGTCAATATGTGTTTATTATCAGAAAGAAAATGCAGCAATTTAAACTTACAAGACAATATCCCAAAGTATAAAACGATCATCTCATTTAGAAAAGTGTAACTTCAATTTTTTAAATTAATGAAGCTCATGCTTTATTTGTGTCAATATAGTCACATTATATTAACTTAAGAAAACAAATTCAATAGTATGACTAGTAACGGATAACAGAGAAAAGTATTCTTTTCATTACTAGCTGAATGGTCAAAATAAATAAAAAGTAATTGACAGGAGGGCAAAGAGAAATATCAGTGATGTGTATGACTTCATGTTGGAGAGAAACTGGGAGCCCTGGCAGTGGATGTCTCTGTCCTAAGTGGGTGAACAGACTCTAGAATGGAGACAATTACCATTCCCCATGTATAAGTTGGAAAATAGCCCCATAGTTTAATCTTCTGTTTTCAACACCACAGTATACACAAATATACCCCACTCTTTCTTACACTTTCTCCTTTCTTTATTTGAGGTGCACTCAGTTCAAGCAAACACTTTCTGGGGAAGATGAAAGTTACAATTTCTGTTTCTTATAGTCAATTCAAAACTGAAGCCCTAAATTGACCAGCAAGTGATTTGGAGTCTGGGATTCATAGCATAGGAACTGAAGGATATTCAGCTGAGGGGAAAGACCAATGTAAAACTGTACAGAAAATAAAACCTTAGTCCATGCATTCTTTGGCTATTCATTTATTTATGAGATGCAGACTACTTATAGGATGCCAAGCACTGTGCTAAGACATAAGCATGGTTCCAGTCCCAAAGAAATTTAAGTTTAGAAGAGGGAAGCAGTCATGTCAACAGTGGGAAAACAAGCTACAGATAAGATTAATATAGAATTTAGTAGAAAACAAAAGTGGAACTTATTACTTATATTTGGAAATAAATGTAAAAGTTTTCAAAGAGGTTGCCCATGACATTATATTTTTTTAGGGGATGGGGGTATTAAATGATTAGGGGTTTGAAGGAGAGAAAAATACTTTCTGCTCCACTCACTACTCTTAAGTAACTATTGTGTTAGTGTCAGTCACAGAAAATAAATCTCTCAGTAAAGAGGACTCAGATATTTTCTAAAAATGTACTGTCATTACCGAGTATAAATGTGTGACAAACAGGTAACATTCATAAAATAGTGGATGAATGAAGGAATGAATAAATACGTTGAATACCTTTTCTTTTGAGGATCCCAGAGAGTTTAAAAGAATGATAAATCAAATCTCATAAGACAGTTTGACAAGTGGAGCTGACTATAGACAGAAAGTTTCACAGAGCGTGAGTCTTCAATGCTGAGTAGGAGCTTTAAGGGTGGAGGAGTAAAGACCTTTCAGGCAGAGGGAATCATCTTATGGGGTCTTGGAGGAGAGGAAGAAAGTGGTGTGTTGGGGATTAGTGAGGTAGAGTTTAAAAGCTCATGAGGGGAAAAGAGTTGGTGATGTGGTTGATTGAATTAAGAAGAAGTTTATTTCATTTGCAATATTAAGAATGAAATGAAGACCTAAAGGAGTTATGAGAGAAAGGAGTATTCTTTGAAGTTTTTATGGATCACATTTGTCAGGCTCCAACTCTGTACCCCTGAACACTCTGCTTTTTGGTGTCCATGTGTTATCTCATTCAATTCCCCCATGAAAAGCTAAATAAGTAGTTCTATTATGCCCATGTTATTAATGAATAAATTAAAGATTGGAGAATATAACTCCCTAAAGATTTCAAACTTATAAGAGGCAGTACAATGTGAAACAGCTAAAGTGACATTTCTGGATGTAGTGCTTTCACCTGCCTGGTCTGTGCAGCCCTGGAGTAGGTCAGAAGAAGGCGGGCAATTGATCAAGCTTATATTTTCTTTCCCTGCACACTGCATTCGCAGGTCCCCTGGTTTTTCCCAGGCTCTCCTTTTTATAATTTAGGCTTATCTAACCTGAAATAACCCTCTTCCAACAACACAAGAGAAGACTCTACACATGGACATCACCATATGGTCAACACCAAAATCAGATTGATTATATTCTTTGCAGCCAAAGATGGAGAAGCTCTATACAGTCAGCAAAAAACAAGACTGGCAGCTGACTGAGGCTCAGATCATGAATTCCTTATTGCCAAATTCAGACTGAAATTGAAGAAGGTGGAGAAAACCACTAGACCATTCAGGTATGACCTAAATCAAATCCCTTATGATTATACAGTGAAAGTGAGAAATAGGTTTAAGGGACTAGATCTGATAGACAAAGTGCCTGATGAACTATGGATGGAGGTTCATGACATTGTACAGGAGACAGGAATCAAGACCATCCTCAAGAAAAAGAAAATGCAAAGAAGCAAAATGGCAGTCTGAGGAGACCTTACAAATAGCTGTGAAAAGAAAAGAAATGAAAAGCAAAGGAGAAAAGGAAAGATATGCCCATTTGAATGCAGAGTTCCAAAGAATAGCAAGAAGAGATAAGAAAGCCTTCCTCAGCGATCACTGCAAAGAAATAGAGAAAACAATAGAATGGCAAAGACTAGAGACGTCTTCAAGAAAATTAGAGATACCAAAGGAATATTTCATGCAAAGATGGGCTCAATGAAGGATAGAAATGGTATAGACCTAACAGAAGCAGAAGATATTAAGAAGAGGTGGCAAGAATACACAGAAGAATTGTACAAAAAAGAGCTTCATGATCCAGAATCACAATGGTGTGATCACTCACCTAGAGCCTAGACATCCTGGAATGTGAAGTCAAGTGGGCTGTAGGAAGCATCACTACAAAAAAAGCTAATGGAGATGATGGAATTCCAGTTGAGCTATTTCAAATCCTGAAAGATGATGCTGTGAAAGTGCTGCACTCAATATGCCAGTGGCCATAGGACTGGAAAAGGTGTTTTCATTCCAATCCTAAAGAAAGGCAATGCCAAAGAATACTCAAACTACAGCACAATTGCACTCATCTCACATGCTAATAAAGTAATGCTCAAAATTCTCCAAGCCAGGCTTCAGCAATACGTGAACCATGAATTTCCAGATGTTCAAGCTGGTTTTAGAAAAGGCAAAGGAACCAGAGATCAAATTGCCAACATCCATTGGATCGTCGACAAAGCAATAGAGTTCCAGAAAAACATCTACTTCTGCTTTCTTGACTATGCCAAAGCCTTTGACTGTGTGGATCACAATAAACTGTGGAAAATTTTTTTCCAACAAAGGTCCATCTAGTCAAGGCTATGGTTTTTCCAGTGTTCATGTATGGATGTGAGAGTTGGACTGTGAAGAAAGCTGAGTGCTGAAGAACTGAAGCTTTTGAACTGTGGTGTTGGAGAAGACTCTTGAGAGTCCCTTGCACTGCAAAGAGATCCACCGTAAAGGAGTTCAGTCCTGGGTGTTCATTGGAAGGACTGATATTGAAGCTGAAACTCCAATACTTTGGCCACCTGATGCGAAGAGCTGACTCATTTGAAAAGACCCTGATGCTGGGAAAAACTGAGGGCAGGAGAAGGGGACGACAGAGGATGAGATGGTTGTATGGCATCACTGATTCGATGGACATAGGTTTGGGTGGACTCTGGGAGTTAATGATGGACAGGGAGACATGGCGTGCTGCAGTTCATGGGGTCGCAAAGAGCCGGACACAACTGAGCGACTGAACTGACCTGAACTGAACCTGAAATTCCTTCTTGCTGCCTCAGGCCACAGTTCAGATTGCTTTATCGAGCTTTAAGCAACAAGGTGCCATGTTGCTCTCCACAGAAAAGGTGTTTTCATCTACATTTTAATTTTGTGTTGTCACCCTCTAAGGTCTTGCTTGAACATCCATCTTTCACTTTGACTAATTCATTGTTCATTTGTCTGTGTGACTATGGACACCCAAGGACTTTCCATCCAAACTCTCCTTTTTCCTTACTACTCCAAGACCCAGGGTGGCTACTGCTATACATGCAGAGATGAGCAGTGAGAGTACACTAATTTTTAAATTAATGTGTCTTAACAACAGCAAACTGATGGGAAGGATTAGAGGACAAGTGAAATGTCTTGCAAATTCATTTACATAGTTAGATGAGAATGTGTGTGTTTGTGTAGAGGATTGTTTGGAAGACTTTTATCATTATAAAATTGTAATGAACAATGTGTTTATTAAATCTTCCCTCCCTCACATTTTGAGAACATGGCCTCCTTTCTTGAAATAAATCTTTTACCTTTCCAAGTTTTATCAGAAGAGAGCTCTGTAAGGGATATCTCCAGGTGAGAAAGTCAATAAATTGTCAGTCTTGAGTATCTGCCAGACTTCTGTTCCTCCTGGAATTGAAATATTAAATGGAATCAGACCCAGTGCAGGGACTCTGAGGACAAAGGACTCTCAGATAATAATGTTTTTTTCTAAAGCTTTGTTTTCATCAGTTGCAAAGGCATGTCACTTACAATACCTGTACTTCATAGCAAAGGCAAAACGCCATTTATTCCAACTCCATTAATCTGTCAAGCCAGACGGCTTGTAGGCCATGGTTTACCTTTGAAATCAATGATGATGAACAAATTGTAGGAGAATATTTTCAAAACGTTGATTTCACCTCTTCTAGAAAATAATGTTTTAAGCACTTCAAAAATTTCCATTTTCCAAAAGGTGTGCTGTTTAAGTATAATTTGTTCCTGTCACATTTTCCAAGACAGTGTTTGATCACACTGGACAATGTGTTGGAAATCTGAGCTGTAGCATTTACTAGTTCTATAGTTTTGGACAAATCAATAAATATTACTTCATATCTATTTCTCTTCAATTTTAAAGACTCTATAATGTTTACCTTCCAGGAATGTGAAAAGAATTAAATAAAATATTATCTTTGAAAAACTTTGAGAACTAGATGGTACTAAGTAGAGGTAAAATATAAATATATGACTTCTCTGAAGCTTTTCTCAATACCAAGGAGAATTAATACATTATACTCATGTATTTTTTTTTGAACTTTCTTGCCATCAATAAATATTGCTTATTGCCATATTATTGTTGAGTTTTGTATTTTTCTGGTTCTCCAGTTTCACCAAGTTGCTTGAGGGGAGGGGCCCTTGCTTATTTATTTTCACCCTTGAATGATAATTTGCTTAGTAGAAACTGTTAACAAATGGAGTCAGGGAAATGGTAAAGGAGGCCAACTTCATCTCTGATGTCCTTTCAGCTGTCTTTAGACATTGTGTCTGTCTCTGACCCCTCCACCCACTTCTGCCTCCGTCTGTCTACCTTCAAATCATCAGTTTCTCAGGTAGATGCTTCAGTTCAGTTAGTTCAGTTCAGTCACTCAGTCGTGTCTGACTCTTTGCAACCCCATGAATTGCAGCACACCAGGCCTCCCTGTCTGGCACCAACTCCAGGAGTTTACTCAAACTCATGTCCATCGAGTTGGTGCTGCCATCCAGCCATCTCATTGTTGTCCCCTTCTCCTCCTGGCCCCAAACCCTCCCAGCATCAGAGTCTTTTCCAATGAGTCAACTCTTCACATGAGGTGGCCAAGGTATTGGAGTTTCAGCTTTAGCATCAGTCCTTCCAAAGAACACTCAGCAATGATCTCGTTTAGGATGGACTAGTTGGACCTCCTTGCAGTCCAAGGGACTCTCGAGAGTCTAAACCCATAGTTCAAAAGCATCAATTCTATGGTGCTCAGCTTTCTTCACAGTCCAACTCTCACATCCATACATGACCACTGGAAAAACCATAGCCTTGACTAGAAAGACCATTGTTGCCAAAGTAATGTCTCTGCTTTTAATATGTTATCTAGGTTGGTCATAACTTTCCTTCCAAGGAGTAAGCGTCTTTTAATTTCATGGCTGCAATCACCATCTGCAGTGATTTTGGAGCCAAAAAAAATAGTCTGACACTGTTTCCACTGTTTCCCCATCTACTTCCCATGAAGTGATGGGGCCAGATGCCATGATCTTAGTTTTCTGAATGTTGAGCTTTAAGCCAACTTTTTCACTCTCCTCTTTCACTTTCATCAAGAGACACTTTAGTTCTTCTTCACTTTCTGCCATAAGGATGGTGTCATCTGCATATCTGAGGTTATTGATATTTCTCCTGGCAATCTTGATTCTGGCTTCTGCTTCCTCCAGCCCTGCGTTTCTCATGATGTACTCTGCATATAAGTTAAATAAGCAAGGTGACAATATACAGCCTTGACGTACTCCTTTTCCTGTTTGGAAACTGAAGCCCAAATGTTTAACCTGTTGTCAAAATAATTGTGGATTTACTTATAGACTGATTAAGTTGAGGACAGTTCACCACCACTATGATAAAAACTTAAGATTTTCACTTTAGAATATGGAATAACATGAGACAGGATTTACGCCACCCCCTGAAAAAAAAACAATATATTTTTTATTTTATACTAAAAAATATACATGAAATGACAGCTTTCAAATCATTGAGCATCAGGCAACAAAGGATAGTTATCTTTGAGAATCACACACTAGTAAAGTAATGCTCAAAATTCTCCAAGCCATGCTTCAGCAATATGTGAGTCGTGAACTTCCAGCTGTTCAAGCTGGTTTTAGAAAAGGCAAAGGAACCCACGATCAAATTGCCAACATCCACTGGATTGTGGTAAAAGCAAGAGAGTTCCAGAAAAACATCTATTTCTGCTTTCTTGACTATGCCAAAGCCTTTGACTCTGTGGATTACAATAAACTGTGGAAAATTCTCAAAGAGATGGGAATACCAGACCACCTGACCTGCCTCTTGAGAAACCTATATGCAGGTCAGGAAGCAACAGTTAGAATTGGACACAGAACAACAGACTGGTTCCAAATAGGAAAAGGAGTATGTCAAGGCTGTATATTGTCACCCTGCTTATTTAACTTATATGCAGAGTACATCATGAGAAACACTGGGCTGGAAGAAACAAAAGCTGGAATCAAGATTGCCAGGAGAAATATCAATCACCTCAGATATGCAGATGACACTACCCTTATGGCAGAAAGTGAAGAGGAACCAAAAAGCCTCTTGATGAAGGTGAAAGAGGAGAGTGAAAAAGTTGGTTTAAAGCTCATCATTCAGAAAACAAAGATCATGGCATCTGGTCCCATCACTTCATGGGAAATAGATGGGGAAACAGTGGAAATAGTGTCAGACTTTATTTTTGGGGTTCCCAAATCACTGTAGATGGTGATTGCAGCCATGAAATTAAAAGATGCTTACTCCTTGGAAGAAAAGTTCTGACCAACCTAGATAGGATATTGAAAAGCAGAGACATTACTTTGCCAACAAACGTCCGTCTAGTCAAGGCTATGATTTTTCCAGTGGTCATGTATGGATGTGAGAGTTGGACTGTGAAGAAGGCCGAAGAATTGATGCTTTTGAACTGTGGTGTTGGAGAAGACCCTTGAGAGTCCCTTGGACTGCAAAGAGATCCAACTAGTCCATTCTGAAGGAGATCAGCCCTGGGTGTTCTTTGGAGGGAATGATGCTAAAGCTGAAGGTTCAGTACTTTGGCCACCTCATGTGAAGAGTTGACTCATTGGAAAAGACTCTGATGCTGGGAGGGATTGGGGGCAGGAGGAGAAAGGGATGACAGAGGATGAGGTGGCTGGATGGCATCACCGACTCGATGGATGTGAGTCTCAGTGAACTCCGGGAGTTGGTGATGGACAGGGAGGCCTGGCGTGCTGCAATTCACGGGGTCGCAAAGAGTCAGAGGCGACTGAGCGACTGAACTGAACTGAAGCAAATAATGTGAGCTTTATTGTTGCCCCAGATCATTGCCTGGAGAAAAATTACAGGTGGTAGTTCTGGGGTGGGAATTCTAGGCCAAGCCTGGTAGTCCTGCTGATTTGAAAGTAGGGAGATAGAAATCTAGGAAAGCCAAGGCAGCTAGAGTTCTCAGAGCAGAGAAGAGAGAACTACAAAGAGAGAAATTCAGATTTAGAGAGTGTCCCTTTGAGAATTTAGCTGAGTATTGATTAATTCCTAGATAACGTTAGAAAGAATAGGAGAGGACAGTGGTTAAACAAGGCTGTGAATATCACATGTTCTCCACAGTCAAAGTGGAGAACTTCACCGTTCTCAAAACCTTGGTTAAGGTAGTTAGAGGAATTCTATCTTATCGGTGGAACAGAATTAGTCTGAGGCTAAATACTGCTCTGATCTTGCCTGAAAGCTTAAAGGAGAGAACCACCCTTCATACCCCAGCCCCACCAAAGCAAGCTATTTCCAAATAACTGAAACCCAAAACCAACCACAGAAATTTTTTAGAAATTCAAAATTATCAAGCAAGGTCAAATTCATTATGTCTGGCATCTAGTTAAACATTATCAAACATGCAAAAGAGGATTAATGTACAGGCATTATGAAGAGACAGATTATTCACTCAAAACCTACTCAGAAATAACATGGATAATTGAACCAGTATAGAAGGACATCAAATTATTATAATTGTATTCCATTTGTTGAATAAGACAGAAGTAAGGTGAGCATGCTAAGTAGAGATATTAAAGATTTTTAAAAGTCCAAAATCAAAGAACTAGAGATGAACATTGCTGTGCCTGAAAAAAAAAAAAAAAAAACACATTGACAGATTAGATAGTACAGAATCCTTACCAGTGGCATCTACACGCAGTGAAGCATTCAGGAGGCAGACTAGGACCCATCTTTGAGGGTCTTAAACACAAAGATGAAAGCTTTTTGTCTGTCTTACTAGGCTTGAGTGGAAGAAAGATGCTGGCTTTGGAGTTTTATGTAACTCCAGTTGTTGTTTCTTGTTTTAGCCGCTAAATCCTGTCTGACTCTTGTAACCCTACGTACTGTTGCCTGCCAGCCTTCCTTCTCCAGGGGATCTTCCTGACCCATGGATCAAACCCACATCTTCTGTGTGGCAAGGCAAATTCTTTACAATCAGCCACCAGGGACGCTAGATAGCTGAGGTTTATTTAAGAGACCAAATATAGTACTTGAATATAGGCATCATTAAAGCAATAAAGGAGAAAATGTTGAGGCTGAGCTATGATGATGGCATTGAAAATGGAACTGAAGAGATAATTCAGCTAGAGTAGTGTGTTTGCATCAGCAGTAAATATGCTGCAGGAGATAATTTTACTGAGAGAGAGAGAGAATACGAGATTTTTCACTAGACGACTATGATTCTTTAAGAGTTCCTAAAGTTAAATTCTGATAAGGAACAATTTTATTCTTGTACACAGAAAAAGCTTCTTTTTTGAAGCAGAAAAGTTTAGTGCATTAAAGGGTATGAAAATGTAAAAAGATAAATTATTCCTTGATTACCTATTATCTATCTATCTTTCTACCTGTCTGGTTTAGTAGCTAAGTTGTGTCTGACTCTTCCGACCATGCCAGGCTCCTCTGTCCATAGGATTTTCCAGGGAAGAGTACTGGAGTCAGTTACCCTTTTCTTTTCCAGTCTCTGTCTGTCCATCATCAATTTCCCATATACCCTGTCATCATCTATCATCTGCCTTTAGCCTATTGGTTAAGGACTGAATTTTGTTGTGCTGTTCTTAGTAGCTCAGTTGTATTGGACTCTTTGAGACCCCATGCCTGCCAGGCTTCTCTGTCCAAGGGGATTCTTCAGGCAAGAATACTGGAGTGGGTTGCCATACTCTCCTCCAGGGGATCTCCCCAACTCAGGGATCAAACCCAGTCTCCTGCATTGCAGGTGAATTCGTTTCCATCTGAACCACCAGGGAAACCCATGAATACTGGAGTGGGTAGCCTATCCCTTCTACAAGGGCTCTTCCAGACCTAGGAATAGAACCTAGGTCTCCTGCACCACAGACATTCTTCACCAGCTGAGCTACTAGGGAAGCCCAAGGACTGAACTTGGTGCTAGATAAATCTTGTTTTCTCTCAAATTTCTAATGTATGCCCATGAGAAAAATTTTTTCACCATATTAATTTCATCATCTGTAAATGTCCTTCATAGGGACATTTGTGGTAACTTTTTTTTTTTTTAATTTTTATAATAATGCCATTCTCCCAAATCTTCTCACCCTCTCCCTCTCCCACAGAGTCCATAAGACTGTTCTATACATCAGTGTCTCTTTTGCTTTTTTTAATATATAAATTTATTTTTTAATTGAAAGGAATTGCTTTTCAGAATTTTGCCTGTAAAGCAGACAAAATTTACAGATTCACAAATTCTGTCAAATTTGACAGTAGACAGCAGAAATAAGATTGTTTAAGTAAGGTTATTATGATAAAGTAACATATGCATAATGTTTATCATAGTCTTTTGTCATAGGGCTAAAACATATGTGAATATACATATATGCATATATTTAAAAATGTGTAAATACATTTGTAGATGGGTTATTGATTGTGCTGTATGTTTATTTGCTTTGGGAACTAATTACAGCACTGATGATGACAGGTTGTTGAAAATATTATCCTGTGGGAAGAGTTAATGTTTCATGCCTCGTCAGTTATTTTTCATTTCCTTTGGTGGCTACTTCTAGCCCAGATTCCCTAGGTCCTTCCTAGGATTCTGACACTTACCTTTCAGTTGCTGTTGGTACAAACAGACCTTCCTAATGTATCCCTTTCTTCGTTAGAATCAGTTTTTATTCTTGAACTTTATTCTCAAGTACTTAATATGATAACTTTGGGTGTGAATGGAGCTTCTCAGGTGGCACACTGATAAAGAATCCGCCCGCCAATGCAGGAGACGCAGGTTCAATTCCTGGGTCAGGAAGGTTCCCTGGAGTAGGAAACAGCAACCCATTCCAGAATTCATGCCTCGAGAATTTCATGGACAGAGGAGCTTCGCAGTCCATAGGATCTTAAAGAGTCGGACATGACTAAATCCCTGAGCTTACACGCATGTATGTATAAGTGGATTATGATTGCTTAATGAATTACTCTTTCCAGATAATGGATTTACACTGAATTGAAGTTGATAGTTCAAGCTAACAGTTCTCAAATTAGAGTACGCATCAGAATGGGAGAGCAATAAAACAGTTTATTGAACCTCAATCCCAACAATTCTGATTCAGTAGGGCTGGGGCATGACCTAAGAATATATATTTCTAAAAATGTTCCCAAGGGGTGCTGAATTGAGTAGGGACTTCACATTGAGAACTATTGATTGAAGCTAAAGAAATACTGTTAAAAAGAGTTTCATGCATCACAACTAAGAAACTAAAGAAGGCATTTGGTGATAAGAGAAAATTTCAGTAGTACTTCAAGAAAATAGCTACCCAAAATAGCTACCTTAGCAGTCTTTGACTCATAATGTTAACAGCTAAATTTTTGGTGTGCCTTTATTTACTATTTTTTTACCATAAATGTGTCTGATGCAGATTTAACTGGCCAAAAATAATATATTTTGTGTTATAAAGCTAAAATTATTTCTATTTTTTTTAAACATAGGTTGTTTTTGCTTAGTCACTAAATCACGTCAGGCTGTTTTTATGACCCCAACCCACCAGGTTTCTCTGTCCATGGAATATCCTAGACAAGAATGCTGGAGTGGGTTGCCACTTCTTTCTCCAGGGTATCATCCCTATCCAGGAATCAAACCTGCATCTCCTGCATTGGCAGGCAGATTCTTTACCACTGAGCCATCAGTTCAGTTCAGTTCAGTCGCTCAGTTGTGTCCAACTCTTTGCAACCCCATGAACCACAAAACGCCAGGCCTCCCTGTCCATCAGCAATTTCCGGAGTTTACTCAAACTCATGTCCATTGAGTCAGTGATGACATCCAAGCATCTCATCCTTTGTTGTCCCCTTCTCCTCCCGCCTTCTATCTTTCCCAGCATCAGGGTCTTTTCAAATGAGTCAGCTCTTCGAATCAGGTGGCCAAAGTATTGAAGTTTCAGCTTCAACATCAGTCTTTCCAATGAACACCCAAGACTGATCTCTAAGATGGACTGGTTGGATCTCCTTGCAGTCCAAAGGGACTCTCAAGGGTCTTCTCCAACACCACAGTTCAAAAGCATCAATTCTTCAGTGCTCAACTTTCTTTATACTCCAAATCTCACATCCATACATGACTACTGGAAAAACCATAGCTTTGACTAGACAGAGCTTTGTTGACAAAGTAATGTCTCTGCTTTTTAAAATGCTGTCTAGGTTGGTCATAACTTTCCTTCCAAGGAGTAAGCGTCTTTTAATTTCATGGCTGCAATCACCATCTGCAGCGATTTTGGAGCCCTCCAAAATAAAGTCTGACACTGTTTCCACTGTTTCCCTATCTATGTGCCGTGAAGTAATGGGACCAGATGCCATGATCTTTGTTATCTAAATGTTGAGCTTTAAGCCAACTTTTTCATTCTCCTCTTTCACTTTCATCAAGGGGCTCTTTAGTTCTTCTTCACTTTCTGCCATAAGGGAGGTGTCATCTGCATATCTGAGGTTATTGATATTTCTCCCAGAAATCTTGATTTCAACTTGAGCTTCATCCAGCTCAGCGATTCTCATGATGTACTCTGCATATAAGTTAAATAAGCAGGGTGACTATATTACAGCCCTGACATACTCCTTTTCCTATTTGGAGCCAGTCTTTAGTTCCATGTCCAGTTCTAACTATTGCTTCCTGACGTGCATACAGTTTTCTCAAGAGGCAGGTGCAGTGGTCTGGTAGTCCCATCCCTTTCAGAATTTTCCACAGTTAGTGATGCCACACTAACTCCTCAAATCCACATGCAGCAGCAATCTAGTGCCTATTTCCAAACACGCTTTGCTTAGTTTTATATTTGCTTTCTAAAAGCATGGAAAATCCACAGACAATCCCTGTCTTCTTGGGCCTTTTCAGTGATTATCGTGTTACCACTAGGATGACTGCCTTTATAACTTTGAAACTGGTATCATTGCAGAATAAAGCTCCTGACCTACATTCCAAGCCTTGGGGCTAGTTGTTTTGAGAACCTATGATGAATACGGATGAAATAAGAGGAAAATGAATGTCCAGTGTTATAGGGTTGCTTAGTCCTCTGAATGGTTCAGATGGTTCTGTTTCCATTATATTGTCCACATAATAACTTTAATTTTCTACCTTACTTCAAATACGTAGGTCTGGCCAAACCCCAACTGAGTTTTTTAGGATAATCAGCAGGAGTCTGTTGTAACAATTGGCAGTTTCAGGAAAATTCATGTTTTGAAGTGAATAATTGTGTGCACAGGTATCCAACAATATGTATACTAAAGTACTAATTTGAACCAATTATAAATAATTGACTAAATTATAGTGAACTTTTCTCTCTCAGAATGTTCCACATGTTGAGTTCTAATTCAACACAGACTTGCTTCAAAGCTTTCTCTGGTCTTTGAAAGCCCTGCTGAAAATAGTTCATATGCAGATATTTGTCAAACCAGCATACAGTATCATCTCTTTTTCCTGCAATGCCAAATCTCCTCCACCTTCCACAGAAAACTCCTGTGCCTCACCAGTCAATTCTCTTTCTGAAACATCTCTTTGTCTTTGAAAAATTTCATTTGTGTATTTGATATTATGACATGCTTTCTAATGCACATCTATATTTTGCCATGATTTGTCATTTTAAAATGAGCTTCTTGAATATTCTCAATTTATCTTTAGATTTTCTTCAATGTTTGAATTTAATTTCCTGTGAATTGTGTCACCTGTCTGAAACTTGTTAGATAAGTTAAAAATAAGAAATTTGAAATAGATGTTTATTTGGTTTAGATGTACATTTTTTTCTGCATTTTTTTTCTAAATCCAGTCTTTTTCCATAGTTTTCTTATTGCACCTGAGTCCCACCTGTGCTTCTCTTTTGTGCTTCTCTCCCTGATTGTATTCACAACAGAGATGAAAACACCACTTTGCTCCTATTTTCTTCCACTCTGCAGTTTCTTTAAGCAAAAGAAATGATTGGCTCATTAATCCTTTGTGGAAATGGCCTAAAGTCATCTAAGGAATACAAAGCCAGAGGATTCATTGTCCTGCTGGAAATGTTAGAGCCATTAGTGATCGACAGTCAACCACATTAACAATGTCAAGAGAGGTGACTAGAAAATTGAATCTTAGAAACAAGTTCGTCTGCCTTACATACCTTTCATACTTCATGGATTTATATAAGCATATCCAGGAATTCATAGTGGATTATAAAAATATATTGCAATGATTTCCAGGAAAAACTTTGCATTGACGTGATTGGTTAGGGTAGAGGAAACTGGATGATCAGAAAGAGACGGTAAAGCATTTGGGTGGGGGATTTTGGTGGAAGGATTCACACTGAAGTAGGAAAGAGGATTCGGAGAAGGCAATGGCAACCCATTCTAGTACTCTTGCCTGGAAAATCCCATGGGTGGAGGAGCCTGGTAGGCTGCAGTCCATGGGGTCGAGAAGAGTCAGACATGACTGAGCGACTTCACTTTCACTTTTCACTTTCATGCATTGGAGAAGGAAATGGCGACCCACTCCATTGTTCTTGCCTGGAGAATCCCAGGGACAGGGGAGCCTGGTGGGCTGCCGTCTATGGGGTCACACAGAGTCGGACACTACTGAAGCGACTTAGCAGCAGTAGCAGCAGGAAAGAGGATTAGGCAGAATGTAAATTTATTGGGGGATTTTTAGTTCTATGTCCAGTCCTCATGGTTTTATGTCCTTTGGAGGGAATTTATATAAGAATATGAAAAGGGAGTTTGTACACAAACATCTTTGTGTGACTTTGGTGGTGAAAGAAGATGCTCTTTGACATGTAAGGTACTAGAGAAGGTGAGTGAGGTATCTCTGGCATCAATGTAAGCACAAAGCAAAAAACTGACTAATCAAGATACACAACACACACACAGACACAAATATATATAGATATATATATATTTTTTTGGCCTCACTACACAGCTTGCAGCATCTTAGTTCCCTGACCAGGGATTGGACCCTGGCCTCAGCAGTGAAAGTGCTGAGTCTTAACTACCAGACCACCAGGGAATTTCCAAGATACATAATATTTTAACAGGATATATTAAAAATAGAGCTGCATGATACAGGGTGCTCAGGGCTGGTGCACTGGGATGACCCAGAGGGATGGGATGGGGAGGGAGGTGGGAGGGGGGTTCAGGATGGGGAACACATGTACCCCTGTGGCAGATTCATGTCAATGTATGGCAAAATCAATACAATATTGTAAAGTTAAAAATAATAATAAATTAAAAAATAAATAAAAATAAATAATATAAAAATCCTTGATAGAATATCAGAATTTTAAATAAAGACTGCTGCTGCTGCTGCTAAGTCATTTCAGTTGTGTCTGACTCTGTGCGACCCCAGAGATGGCAGCCCACCAGGCTCCCCCGTCCCTGGGATTCTCCAGGCATGAACACTGGAATGGTTGCCATTTCCTTCTCCAATGCATGAAAGTGAAAAGTGAAAGTGAAGTTGCTCAGTCGCATGCAACTCTTTGCGACCCCATGGACTGTAGCCTACCAGGCTCCTCCGTCCATGGGATTTTCCAGGCAAGAGTACTGGAGTGGGTTGCAATTTCCTTCTCCTAAATAAAGACTAAATCAATATTATTTATTTTTTCTTTTGCCTTAAGTTCCTACATGGCTTTACACAGCACTGATTTATGGAGTATTGTGTCAAAGTGCAGAATAAAAGAATTTGCACATGTATTTGTGTAAGTACTGGATGGAGTTCAGAGTTCTACTTTAGCAGGCAGTTTCATAGAGTGGAGAGTCGAGACAATATGACTACTTCACGGTACAGTACTATACAGAGTACAGTAATAAAGCTCCACGCAACCCCCTTCCTCCACTCAGTAACTCTTCTTGGCTGTTCATTCAATGCCAGCCCCTGTATGCCAGCTGTTGTGCTGTGCTACTGTATTTTTTAAGGAACTGTGCTATAAGATTAAAAACGTTTTCTTTATTTTTTGTGTGTTTGTTTTCTACTCCTTATTTGGGTGAAAAGTATTGTAAACCTATTATAAGTATGATGCATTATAACCAATTGTGTTAATTGGGTACATCGACTAACTTTTTTGGACTTACGGAACAAATTAAACTTATGAACACATCTTCAGAACAGAACTTGTTCACATGTACAGGACTTAACCACATCTAGTCCAAGCATGGGAGATGACAATGGCACCCCACCCCAGTACTCTTGCCTGGAAAATCCCATGGGTGGAGGAGCCTGGTGGGCTTCAGTCCATGGGGTCGCTAAGGGTCGGGCACGGCTGAGCGACTTCACTTTCACTTTTCACTTTTCACTTTCATGCATTGGAGAAGGAAATGGCAACCCACTCCAGTGTTCTTGCCTGGAGAATCCCAGGGATGGCGGAGCCTGGTGGGCTGCCATCTATGGGGTCACACAGAGTCGGACACTACTGAAGCGACTTAGCAGCAGCAGCAGCAGTCCAAGCACATTTCTTCCTTCCAGTCCAGTTTGCTGTCCTGTTGATAATTGTTCTCAGTCCAGCCTTATTTGGAATTTAAAATTTTTCTCTCAGACACTGGAAAAAAAGTACTTCTTGCATTCCTTAAATTCTAGAACTGTTGTGAACGATTGTCTCTCTGTGTGTCTTCATGAGGAACTACAAGAGAGGGCTTATTAGAAATGGCTAACCACATTTACCTGAGTTCTTTCTGTTACTGACAAGCTTGAAAAGAATCTCACTTTCCCAAACTGATTAATATGAGAGTTACTTATATTTGTCTTTGGCTTAACTTAAAATGTAACTTACCATTTAAATAAAATAATCATTTAAATATTGATGTGCTGTGCTGAGTCACTTCAGTCATGTCCCATCTCTGCGATCCATGGACTGTAGCCCACCAGGATCCTCTGTTCATAGGATTGATTCTCCAGGCAAGAATACTGGAGTGGGTTGCTATTTCCTTCTCCAGGGGATCTTCTCCACCCAGGGACTTAAGCTGTGTCTCTTATGTCTCCTGCATTGGCAGGTGGGTGTTTTTTTTTTTTTTTAAACTGCTAGTGCCACCTGGGAAGTCCTAAATATTAATAATCATCTTAAAAGAATTATCTATCTGTATCCTATCTCTTTTCTTGATCAGAAAATAGGGAAGCACATATTCAATTTCTCTCTAGGGAAAATACAATATAAAACTAACCACATGAGTTTATTTTTAATGTCAAGAAATAGAGAATTGTGAGGTCTAAGTGTAAATTACAAAATAATCTACGTTGTAAATCAGGGGTCTTGGAATTATGACACATAGATAAAACTGTCTGCTGTACTACTTGATTTTGCATACAAAGATTTATCAGAACACAAGCTACACTGATTGTCCATGGCTACTTTTAACCTATGAGGACAATTGAGTAGCTGCAACAAAGATGGTATTGTCAGCAAAGCTGAAAATATTTACTATCTGGCCATTGAATTGAAAGTTTTCCAAATCTTGATCCAGATCAACAAAATTTATAATTCTGAGCACTATCAATGTGGATAAATAAAAATCTGAAGGTATCATTGCCTGAAAAATTTCCACAAAGACCATGATATCTTCACTAAAAGATTTTTTTTTGATCAATTTAATGCATTCATTATGTGGCAATAAATTTTCAGAGGTTTTTGAGAGGAAAGGAGTATTACTGACCAGCAAATAATGTTCAATGCATATTCTCCAATAGAATATCAATTTGCTCTTTGATTAATTATTGAATTAATTTGAAAAAAATTTATTTAAATGTTGCTCCTGATGGTTTCTCATTCTACTAAGCTAATCTCTTTCCAAATAGCAGTTTTCTTAATTCTTTTTGGAAAACATAAGCTAAACAATAATCATTCCCAGCACAGCTTGTTTCTACATAAAATGCTATACTCTCATTAGTTTTTGAAACAATTTCAAAATTGAATATAGAATCTGACATAATTTTAATAGCAGCTCCAAATGGTAGAGTCTTAATTTGAACTAACGCTATAAGAACAATGTAAGCTTTGTTGTTATTTTTTATTATGTTGAATATTGATTCTCAGTTCAGTTTTATTCTTATGAAAGGTTAAACATTTTGAATGCATTAAAATGAAATACTTGGGCCAATGTGAATAAAAACAGGTTTTGATTAAAAACCACACTGAGATACTATCCCTCAGAGAAATGCTTTTTCACGGGAGTAAATATGCTTGAAAGGCACTTTTGTTAGGGCTGCAGCCATGAAATTAAAAGACGCTTACTCCTTGGGAGGAAAGTTATGACCAACCTAGATAGCATATTCAAAAGCAAAGACATTACTTTGCCAACAAAGGTTCGTCTAGTCAAGGCTATGGTTTTTCCTGTGGTCATGTATGGATGTGAGAGTTGGACTGTGAAGAAGGTTGAGCGCCAAAGAATTGATGCTTTTGAAGTGTGGTGTTGGAGAAGACTCTTGAGAGTCCCTTGGACTGCAAGGAGATCCAACCAGTCCATTCTGAGGGAGATCAGCCCTGGGATTTCTTTGGAAGGAATGATGCTAAAGCTGAAACTCCAGTACTTTGGCCATCTCACGTGAAGAGTTGACTCATTGGAAAAGACTCTGATGCTGGGAGGGATTGGGGGCAAGAGGAGAAGGGGATGACAGAGGATGAGATGGCTGGATGGCATCACTGACTCGATGGACGTGAGTCTGAGTGAACTCCGGGAGTTGGTGATGGACAGGGAGGCCTAGTGTGCTGCAATTCATGGGGTCGAAAAAAGTCGGACATGACTGATCAACTGATTTGATCTGATCTGATTATTTTAACTTCTTTAATAGGCATTCCTGTAATAAATTGCATGTTTGCATGCTCATTCACTTAGCTGTGTATGACTCTTTGTGACCCCATGGACTGTAGCCTGCCAGGCTTCTCTGTCTGTGGATTTTTCCATGCAAAAATACTGGAGTGGGTTGCCTTTTCCTACTCCAGGGGATCTTACTGACCCAGGGATTGAACCCATGTCTAATGTGGCTTCTGCATTGGCAGGTGGATTCTTTACTACTGCACCACCTGGGAAGCCCCCTAAAATAAGTTAGAGGGGAATTAGAGAGGTAGAGAGACAAGCTATGTTTGTTCCTATCACTTACTAGACACTTGATTTTTGGTGAGTCACTGTGCGTGTATTGCATGAGTAAAATCAAGTATGTAATGCCCTAATTTACAAACATTTTGTAAAAAATTAAATATTTTCTGAAAAGTATTACTCACAGAACTTGATATATAGTAAATAATAATAGGTCATGTATAGTACTTTTATTCTTATTTTAAAAATATCATATATTCCTCTGAAATGGTAAACTGAATAAATACAAATTTACTGCAAAGCCTCAGAAATTATTAGATTATTTCAGTCATTCCCTTCAGTAATGGTACAAAGGAGTGGGTTGGAGAGCAGGAGAACGGCTCCCCTGAAAACTCAAAAGAAAACACAGATAATCTAATCCAAGACAACATGCATAGACAACCATTTTGGAGGAACTGGAGCCAAACTTTCTCTTCCACCATGAGGATATAGAAAACTAAACAGAATATAAGCAGCAGTTGTTTGTAGACATTGCATGGTGGTCAGTTTGGGACTGTGATCTCTAAAAGTGGGAGACAAAATACACTCGGAGGTGCTTTCCAGATGGTGAGGGAGCAGGGTGGATCCTAGACAGGGCAAGGTGGTCTCAGTGAATGGAAGAAATAGAGATCAGCCCCCAGGGAGGCTAAATGGGATGGAATTTGTAGAGAACAGCACTGAAGATGAGAGAATCATGTGGGGAAAACTCTCCAGAGCTCTGAATACTGATCTCCTGGAGTTTCTTGCTAAATTAAACTGCTAATGAGTGAGTGAACAGATGTGAGAGTTTGCAAAAATAACCCTTGAAAAGATCAAGCTGGTCTGCAAGAAGCTTACCTGCTTTCTAGAATAAACTTAAATGCATTCTGAAGGAATATGGCAAGTGACAAAATTTTGTAATCAGTTGATTTCAAATGTTTAACATTCAAGAAAAAATTAGTCAACATAGGTAACAAAAAATGTGAATCATAAATAAGGGTCATTTCCTGAATAAAGTTCGTAGATGACTTCCCATTTCTCTAAAGAGCATCCCACCACCCTAAAGTTGACTTACATGGAAGACCTAAGTCAGTTGTCTTACACTTGTTTTCCATCCTCATCCCTCGCCACCACTAAGGAGCCTGAGTACCATTCACCTATTTTTATCAGTTTAGTAAGCCATTCAATTTGTGGTACTTGTCTTCACTGTGATTCCATCACAGTCAGAGGTAGGGGTCTTGCCTCATTAAATATTTTAAGAAAGTTTATACTATGCTTTGTTTCATTTTATTTCATCTCATATTTAGACTAAAGGTATAGATTTCTTTTCTAAATTTGGTTTGTATTTAGAAAAGAAAGCTTTATCAATTCTTATCCAAACTAGAGGAGCTAGGTTTACAAACCAAAAGGAATGGAAGTACCAGTACCTCTTAAGAATTATCAAACATTTAAAGACACAAAGACATAAATTGAGCCCATTAGATCTTTTAAAGAAGCTTCATTTGTTGAAATTCTAAGTAATATTGTGATTTTCTTTTGAATTTAGCAGAAAAAGCTCTTACATTTTTAAAGTTTTTTTTTTTTTTTTTAACTGTAGCAATCTTCTTTCTTTAGCCTCATTTAAAGGGTCCTGAAGAGACACTAATTTGGGATCATCTTATTATTGAAAGTGTTTACATAGCAATCAACAAAAGTTGATCATTGAAAGTTAGAAATTTAGTTTATTTTTGTTCAAAAGCTGTTCTTGATAGACAAGTTTAGATAGGTAGAAACACAAATCACATAATCAGAGAAGATTCTACCAATGGTTGGAAAAATAACAAAAACATTTTAATTCTTGGTTGTCATATGTCAAAAATATTAGAATTTTAAGATAAACACAAATACACAAATAAAGACTAATAGGGAAATAGATTTCGGATTTCTTGTCAGCTTCTTCCTGAGAGACCCAATTTTTGATATCTACCACATGTCAGCTGTATAATTTAAAGTCAGATTTCACCACTACTGTCACCAGAAACAGACTTGATCATAAAACAGAATTACTGATTAGAGCAAAAAAACTCAGTCACCATACATGAAGGGACAAGCAAAACTGAGCCAAGGGCTTAGCTTGTTCAGGTCCAGACAAGGTATGCCACCAAACTACACATTTTTATTGTGTTTAATTGTGGACTATAGCTTAATAGAACCTGTAAGAATGACTGCCAAAGAAGACTCAGAAACAAGTGTACTTAGAAAAAGTGAGTCAGATTTCAGAAGGAAATATTTGTCAAATATAAAACACAACAAAGAAAAATGTAAAATTAATAGTGTACATTACATTTGCTTATGTTGGCAAAAATAATTTTTTAAATTACCATATATTTAAAAATTATGTGCTATATCAAGAATTAATGATGAAATTATCTTTGTTTAGGACATCTAGTTGAAGGAAAACATTGAAATTGTATTATAAGAATAAGAAGCAATCAGGATTATGCCCTCTTTTTTAGTTTATCATAGAATAAAATTTTCCCTGACTGTGGTATGTGAAGTATACAGTTATACTAGAAGCTGGGTAAAAGTATTAGATTTTACTTCTACACAATCTATTATCTCTGCTCCTTAAGGCAAATTTCTTACCTTCTTTGTGCTCCAAGTTCTCATCTGTAAAAGGTGGACAGCAATAAAGTTATCTTTCTCAGTGGATTGGTATAAGGATTAAATTAGTGTATCTGAGTACCTGCAAGAAAATAAGCAGTGTAAAAATTTTTGTCATTACTGGTATTATGTTGGTAGAAGTGATTGAATGCAGAAGAAAAACAGATGATGCCAGAGAGGAGAATGTCTGCAGTGATGTCCTTAAGTAGATGAGGATAAACAGATGGCGTCTGGTACCCAAGTGGAAACTTTGGGCTTGATTGAAGGCACAGAGAGTTTGTCCACACAAGCATGAAGCAAAGCAAAGAGCGTGGGTGCATCTTGGAGCAAAACACGGGAGATGTGGTGGAGACGGCAAGGGGAAGTTTTCTCCAGACTACTTAGGTTTCCTCCATAGGAGCTGGGAAACAAAGGCATCGTCTGGAAGTGAGGATAGGGAAGGAGTATTGAAGGAGGAAAAGGGAGAAGGCATGATACTGTCATCTCAGAGAGCAGTGAAGTCAATTGGCAAACACAATGCAGAATTATGAAGCAGAATCTGAAATACCAGTGATTACAACAGAGAATATTAACACAGTCTGAGTATATTCACTTTCTGACTTTACAGGGTTTTAGATTTAGGATTAAATTCCACTTTATGCTATGCTTAAATCCTATAAACAACTTTGCATAAATGGCTAATGTGAATTTTATTCTTTTTTTTGTATATCATTAATTAAAAGATTATTTATCCCCTGGGATAATTTTTACTATATTCAAAATAAAAAAAGTCTTGATGGATAAAAGCACATTATTTTATATGTATAGATGCTTTGTGGATATCTGTGTATTTGGTTTTAATCGTAAAATGTGACGGACAAATTTAAGAACAATTAGGATCCATGTGAGCTTAGTGGTTATGAATACAAAGTGAAATCAGTTACACAGGTTCTATGAGCACAGAGAAATCAGAGATTTGGACATAATCAGGATTACCACGGAGAAGGCAATGGCACCCCACTCCAGTACTCTTGCCTGGAGAATCCCATGGACAGAGGAGCCTGGTAGGCTGCAGTCCATGGGGTCGCTAGGAGTCGGACACGACTGAGCGACTTTACTTTCACTTTTCACTTTCATGCATTGGAGAAGGAAATGGCAACCCACTCCAGTGTTCTTGCCTGGAGAATCCCAGAGACGGGGGAGCCTGGTGGGCTGCTGTCTATGGGGTCACACAGAGTCGGACACGACTGAAGCGACTTAGCAGCAGCAGCAGCAGCAGGATTACCAAGACAGAGAATGGACAAGAGGCTAAGGGTGTATGCTAGAAGTTAATACAGAGATCAATTATGTAATTCTAACTGGAAAGGGGGAAATGACACAGCTTTTTCACACTCAAGAATGTCACACAGTGTAAAGATATAATTTTCAATGGAATGGAGATTATTGGATGGAAAGGAGACCTGGATATTTCCTTCTTCACACTCAAGTAGTTAATTCTCAGTTGACTCTGCATCTGGAAGAGACAATCAAGTGTCATGTTGCCTCTGAGAATAGTAATTCATCAATTTATCCTTTCTAAGAATACATTTTGAGGAGTCTAATATGTTTAGAGATAATAATTTGAAACTGCCATTCACAGGACAGAGGTGTTGAAAATCATGTGAGTATATTAGAAAAGGTAGCGATAAATCTCACTTTACTTTAAAATATTAAAAATACACGGAAGCTTCCTTTCACCTAGGAATGAACCAATAAATTCCTCTTTTCTTATATGAAAGAGTATTTAGCTGACCGATGATTTTCTAGCTTACAAAATAAAAGACTTGGAAAGCACTTCTAAAATTGACTGATGAAAAGAAGTATCGCATATTCTTACAAACAAACATTTTACCTATTTGTAGTGGTATTCCTAATGATACTTCATTAAAAATGACTTCATTAAAAATGACTCTCTTATTAGATTTGTAGTGGTATTTGTAGTGGTATTTGTAGTGGTATTCCTAATGATGTAGTATTCCTACATCATTATGGAATGATGTAGTATTCCTAATGTAGTGGTATTTGCAGTGGTATTCCTAATGATACTTCATTAAAAAATTCCTAATGTAGTGGTATTCCTAATGATGTAGTATTCCTACATCATTATGGAATGATGTAGTATTCCTAATGTAGTGGTATTTGTAGTGGTATTCCTAATGATACTTCATTAAAAATGACTTCATTAAAAATGACTTCATTAAAAATGACTCTCTTATTAGATTCTGTGCCTTCGCATTCAAGAGCTTATTCTCTGAAAAATAATCCAAAATATAAGGTACTACTGCCTAAAGCATTACTGGTACATTCTGGACATTTTGTTTTTGCTTTCACAGTGGATTATAATCACACCCAGTTTCCATGTGGTGTTGGAAATAATTCAGCCAACAGCTTTGAAGAAGTGACTATGGTGGATTTTAATTTTTTGTTTTCTTGTCTATACTTAATTAAAAGCAAATGTTATTTATATACTGGGTATTTATCTACTGGGGTATGTTTATCCAGTGATATTATAGCTGCAAGTTTACATTTTCCAGAAGTAATCCTATCTGGCAAGAAACACAATACTTTTAAAATGTTCCTGCCTTATCAATATGCTTTAATTTTTTGTCAGTGTTGAAATGAAAGGTGGAGGAAATGCCAGCTGGCATAACTATGAGAGTTGACTTAGGTCTTTTCAAACAGGGACAGTTTCATAGAAGATTATAACTTTGTTATGAATAAAATCATAATAAAATAAAATTTAAAATTTAAGCTGAGCTATTTGTAAGGCATTAAACGCATCATATAAAATTACCACATTACAGATATTATTTTATTTCAATAATCCTGAAGTAAATTGAGTCGTGAACTTCAGAATTAAGTAATTGACTTTATTAGGAAAGTATTTTCTCATCTTGGAGTTTAAAATGAATTCCATTATCTTAACAAAGAGGCAAAATGAATTCTTGTCTGCATCCTGACATCGTGATAGACTTGGTCTTTTGGGGAGGAATTATTCTCGTTTTACTAAAAAGAACTAGGAAACAAATCTTAAGTGTTAAATGGCATTATTAATTCTTCTAAATACATGATGAAATTTTCAACTGGACCAATGAAACACTTGCTCTCATTGTTACTATTCACTCTTTCTCCTGTCTATAAATCAGTGTGGATACACAGAGGGAAAGTCGACGCTCATCTTCCTCCCCAAACAGTACGTCCTTTACAGAGATGTAGGATTTGCATGCCTGCATGCATGCTCAGTGGCTTCAATTGTGGCTGACTCTGTGACTCTATGGATTGTAGCCTGCCAGGCTCCTCAGTGCATGGGATTCTCCAGGCAAGAATACTGGAGTGGGTTGACATGCCCTCCTCCAGTGGATCTTCGAACCTAGGGATTGAACCCAAGACTCCTGTGTCTCCTGCATTTCAGGTGATTTCTTTACCACTGAGTCACCTGGGAAAACCCAGGGTTTGCATAAATATGTTCTTTTCATAAATAAAGATGAAAGATTGCTTCTTGAGATCCCTATAAAGTATTATGGGTTCAATCTGGATACAATTAGGACAACCCCAGAAATACAAAGAGTTTTATTTTACCAAATTGTCCTATCTAAACAATGATTTCTTTACCTGTAACTACTCACTTTTTCACAATTTATTTCCTCTTTTTAGCCTTTGGTTTCCTTCTATTAAAATGAAATTGAGATTATCTCACTTTTTTAGATAAAGGGCCAAAATTATCAACTTCTCAAAGTATATTCTAGACTGTGGAAAGAAACCCATTTTCTTTCAAAATCTCTTGGAGTCTTCAACATAATTCAAAAGATAGGTTTCCACCCCCACTTCTTGTGAGAGCTTAGACAAAATTTCTGTTTCAAAGATGGACATTTACATATCCTTAAGCACAATCAAATTTATGAACTCAAATATGCTTAGTTGTATCTTCTTAAGGAAGTTGATGATATCTGATTAATAATTATATTGATAATCACTATTTGCAACAGATTGATAATTAAGGACTGGGGAATAAGTAACTTGTTTCTTAATTTCTCTTTTTGATCATAATTAAGAAACAAATATTTAACCCACATTACACTTTTAAATTGTGGCAGATGTGGAATGTCAGCATATAATACAGAATAGCTTTCAAAAAGTGGAGTGTTGATATTTACATGAAAGTAAAAGTGTTAGTCGCTCAGTCATGTCTGATTCTTTGTGACTCTATGGACTGTAGCCCACCAGGCTTCTCTGTCCATGGATATTTAAGTATGCTTCTAATATTAGAAGCATACTCTCTTAAATATAGTTACTCTAAATATAGTTACATACTCTCTTAAATATAGTTCTCTGTCTTGTTAGCAAAAATATAGTATATATTTAGGTATTTGTCTAGTCCAAAGGGATAAAATTCATTTCACATATTTTGCTACTTTTGCATCTTACATACATTGCAGTTATGAATAATCAGCCATGGTAATTTACTTTCTAAATTCAGACATGACTTTATAAGCCTTCATAACATGGTACCCTGGAAAGTTTCTGGCTATTGATTGTAACTGGTACGACATGTGAAACTTACCTGCCACCTATGATTAATGACTACTATGTTATTATTTGGAGCTTCACTGGTGGCTCAGCGGTCAAGAATCCACCTGCACTGCAGGAGACACAAGAGAACATGGGTTGATCCCTGGGTCAAGAAGATTCCTTGGAGAAGGAAATGGCAACCCACTTCAGTAGTCTTGCCTGGATAACCTTATGGACAGAGAAGTCTGATGTGCTACAGTCCATGGGGTCACAAAAGAGTTGGGCATAAGTCAGCTACTAAACAACAATAACATGTTAGTGTGTAGATTTTAAAATCCTAAAGAGAAATAATTAATAATAATAATAATCCTAAAGAGAATAATTTGTAATATTCCTGTGGTCATGTATGGATGTGAGAGTTGGACTGTGAAGAAGGCTGAGTGCCGAAGAATTGATGCTTTTGAACTGTGGTGTTGGAGAAGACTCTTGAGAGTCCCTTGGACTGCAAGGAGATCCAACCAGTCCATTCTGAAGGAGATCAGCCCTGGGATTTCTTTGGAAGGAATGATGCTAAAGCTGAAACTCCAGTACTTTGGCCACCTCATGCAAAGAGTTGACTCATTGGAAAAGACTCCGATGCTGGGAGGGATTGGGGGCAGGAGGAGAAGGGGATGACAGAGGATGAGATGGCTGGATGGCATCACTGACTCGATGGACGTGAGTCTGAGTGAACTCTGGGAGTTGGTGATGGACAGGGAGGCCTGGCGTGCTGCGATTCATGGGGTCGAAAAAAGTCAGACAGGACTGAGCGACTGAACTGAACTGAACTAAACTGAAAGAGAAATAAACAACTCTACAAAGGTGTCTAAAAACAAAGGCACCTCAAACTATTAAAACCAGAACAATCTATAAATGTATTGTTATTCCTATTCATTTATCATATATAATTATATGATATAATCTAGCTCTTTTAATTAAATATAACAAAATATCTTGATTCAAGTTCCTAAAGAATGCACCCTGATTATAGGTGTTGAAATGCCTTGGCAGGCAAGGTTAAATGCACATTGCTTTTGTGTCCTGGAAAAACACAAGTTGGCATGAATTTGAGTCTGAGATGAGAGAACCAGTATTATAACAAGCACTCAATTAAAATACCAGGTTTAATTTGAAGATGCTATAAACTTTGCAAACAAGGTACTAAATACAGAGTTTTAGAGATAAGTGTGAGTCGGGATTTAGGAAAATAGCCAAGGTAAGAGGAAATGAGAGTTTTCTGAGCTGTCTCTCTAAGACAATAGGACTTATCTAAATGATATCTCTCTTATTAGGGCATGATTTTAAAAAATCATAAAACATTTTTGGTAACTATACACTATAGAGTCGTATCCTAGGCAATATTTGGAATATGTTATAGTATACCTTATCTTTATTGTGTAACACTTTTGAGCATACAAAATATCATTTTTGTTTTAAAAGTTTTTAGTCAAATATTTCTGTTATATGAGAAACAAATGTTTCATATTGCATTATATTGGTGGATATGGAAGCCCACGTGGCTCAGACGGTAAAGAATCTGCTTTCAATGCAGAAGATCCAGGTTTAATCCCTGGGTCAGAAAGATTTCCTGGAGAAGGGAATGGCAACCCACTCCAGTATTCATGTCTGGAGAATCCCATGGACAGAGGAGCCTGGAGGGCTACAGTTCTTGAGATCACAAAGAGTCTGTCAGAACTGAGCAACTGAAACTTTCATTTTCACTCTAAATAGAAGGATTTTTGAGAATTTAATAGTTTTTCTCATGAAATTAATCAAAAATTATTTTCAATGATTTGTTCAGCTAAAATGGAAGAAAGGTTTTTTTTTTATGTGCAGGTTCAGTTAATCAAGGTACTATATGACACTCTCATATAAAGCATGAATTATTTTTTTAACATTTAAAAATTAATTACCCTTTCTCTAGCTGGTGGCTGTTCCAAATTGTGATCCTATATTTCAGTGTCAAATAGATATCATTGAATTAAAGTATTAGATCTTAGAGGTCAAAGCCAAATAATGCTGAGTAATAAGATAAATCTCTGATCACTTCCTATGACACAGCATTGTATATACTCTCATGAAGTAACTGTGAATAAAAGAGACATTGTCCTTGTACTCACAGAATTTATAATCTAGTGCAGAATAAAAAAAATTAAACAGATAATTACAATAAGCTGAGATGTCATAGAAAAACAAATCTGGACTTAGGAAAGGATAGTCTAATTAAAAGAAGTACTGCAATAATGGCAGAGGAACACTGTAACAGGGGCCAGTTCAGTTCAGTTCAGTTACTCAGTCGTATCCAACTCTGCAACCCCATGGACTGCAGCACGCCAGGCCTCTCTGTCCACCACCAACTCCTGGAGCTTATACAAACTCATGTCCATCGAGTCCATGATGCCAACCAACTATCTCATCTTCTGTCTTCATTCTCCTCTAGCCATCAACTTTCCCAGCATCAGGGTCTTTTCCAATGAGTCAGTTCTTTGCATCAGGTGGCCAAAGGACTGGAGTTTCAGCTTCAGCATCAGTCCTTCCAATGAAGTTTCAGGACTAATTTCCTTTAGGATGTACTGGTTGGAACTCCTTGCAATCCAAGGGACTCGTAAGAGTCTTCTCCAACACCACAGTTCAAAAGCATAAATTCTTCTGCACTCAGCTTTCTTTATAGTCTGACTCACATCCATACAGTCTGGAAAAAGCATAGCTTTGACTAGACGGGCCTTTGCTGACAAAGTAATATCTCTGCTTTTTAATATGCTGTCTAGGTTGGTCATGGAGAAGGCAATGGCACCCCACTCCAGTACTCTTGCCTGAAAAATCCCATGGACAGAGGAGCCTGGTAGGCTGCAGTCCATGGGGTCACACAGAGTCGGACAAGACTGAAGTGACTTAACAGTAGCAGCAGCAGGTTGGTCATAGCTTTTCTTCCAAGGAGCAAGCGTCTTTTAATTTCATGACTGCCGTCACTATCTGCAGTGATTTTGGAGCCCAAGAAAATAAAGTCTTTCACTCTTTCCATTGTTTCCCCATCTGTTTCCCATGAAGTGATGGGACCAGATGCCATGGTCTTAGATTTCTGAATGTTGAGTTTTAAGCCAACTTTTTCACTCTCCTTTTTCACTTTGATCAAGAGTCTCTTTAGTTTTTCTTTCCTGATTTGGAACCAGTCTGTTGTTCCATGTCAAGTTCTAACTGTTGCTTCTTGACCTGCATATAGATTTATCAAAAGGCAGGTCAGATGGTCTGGTTGATTCCCATCTCTTGAAGAATTTTCCACACCTTGCTGTGTCCACACAGTGAAAGGCTTTGGCATAGTAAATAAAGCAGAAGTAGAAGTTTTTCTGGAACTTTCGCTCTTTTTCAATGATCCAATGGATGCTGGCAATTTGATCTCTTGTTCCTATACCTTTTCTAACTCCAGCTTGAACATCTGGAAGTTCATGGTTCATGTACTGTTGAGGCCTGTCTTGGAGAATTTTTTTTTTTAATTACACATTTTATTTTATTATTTTTTATTTATGTATTTATTTATTTTAATTTAATTTTATTTTTAAACTTTACAATATTGTATTAGTTTTGCCAAATCTCTAAATGAATCCGCCACAGGTATACATGTGTTCCCCATCTGTCTTGGAGAATTTTGAGCATTACTTTCCTAGCGTGTGAGATGAGTGCAATTGTGCGGTAGTTTGTGCATTCTTTGGCATTGCCTTTTTTGGGATTGAAATGAAAACTGACCTTTTCTAGTCCTGTGGCCACTGCTGAGTTTCCCCAAATTGCTGGCATATTGAGTGCAGCACTTTTATAGCATAATCTTTCAAAATTTGAAATAGCTCAACTGGAATTCCATCACCTCCACTAGCTTTGTTCGTAGTGATGTTTCCTAAGGCCCACTTGACTTCATATTCCAGGATGCCTGGCTCTAGGTGAGTGATCACACCTATCTGGGTCATGAAGATCTTTTTTGTACAGTTCTTCCATGTGTTATTGCCACCTCTCCTTAATATCTTCTGCTTCTGTTAGGGCCATACCATTTCTGTCCTTTATTGTGTCCATCTTTGCATGAAATATTCCCTTGGTATCTCTGATTTTCTTGAAGAGATCTCTAGTCTTTTCCATTCTATTATTTTCCTTTGTATTGATCACTGAGGAAGGCTTTCTTATCTCTCCTTGCTATTCTTTGAAACTCTGCATTCAAATGGGTATATCGTTCCTTTCTACTTTGCCTTTAGCTTCTCTTCTTTTCTCAGCTATTTGTAAGGCCTCCTTAGACAACCATTATGCCTTTTTGTGTTTCTTTTTCTTGACGATGAACCTGATCACTGCCTCTTGTACAATATCATGAACCTCTGTCCACAGTTTTCAGGTGCTCTATCAGATCTAATCCCTTGAATCCATTTGTCACTTCCACTGTATAATCGTGAGGGATTTGATTTAGGTCATACATGAATAGTCTAGTTGTTTTACCTACTTTCTTCAATTGAAGTCTGAATTTGGCAATAAGGAGTAACGGGTGCAGGGGAATTATTACTGTAGGGAGGGAATTCTAACCATGAGGGTTGAATCATTTCAGAGGGCAGCCAGATAAGGAGTAAACACTTATCATGCCTGAAAAGTGGATGATTTTCCCTAAGGTCAATGATTCCTGTCCTTAGGGGCCCTTGAAGATGGACTATTCTGGGTTCCAATACTCCAGTTCCGTTCAGTTCAATTGCTGAGTCATGTCTGTCTTTTTGTGACCCCATGGACTGCAGCATGCCAGATTTCCCTGTCTATCATTAACTCCTGGAGCCTGCTCAAACTCTTGTCCATCGAGTTGGTGATACCATCCAACCATCTCATCCTCTGACATCCCCTTCTCCTCCCATCTTCAATCTTTCCCAGCATCAGAGGCTTTTCAAATGAGTCAGTTCTTCGCATGAGGTGGCCAAAGTATTGGAGTTTCAGCTTCAGTTTCAGTCTTTCCAATGAATACTCAGGACTGATTTCCTTTAGGACTGACTGGTTTGATTTCCTTGCAGTCCAAAATGAGCCAAATTTCAGGAGATTAGGAGATGGAGAGAAGTCTGACTGAAGTTTAGTCATCAAATTAACGGAAATTTTATTTTGATTGTTCAGTGTAGAGAAACGATTGAACTCATCATTTATGAGACAAAGAATGGGAGTGTGGAGGGACTCTGCCTGGGCTTGTTTTAGGTAAGCAAGTATGGTTACCCATGAGTTTCAATGAAGTCATACGGAGAAGGGCAGTACTTTGCTCTAAGTAGTTTTCCAGAATAAAAGGGTCAGATCAGATTAGATCAGTCACTCAGTCGTGTCCGACTCTTTGCGATCCCATGAATCGCAACATGCCAGGCCTCCCTGTCCATCACCAACTCCCAGAGTTCACTCAGACTCACGTCCATCGAGTCAGTGATGCCATCCAGCCATCTCATCCTCTGTCATCCCCTTCTCCTCTTGCCCCCAATCCCTCCCAGCATCGGAGTCTTTTCCAATGAGTCAACTCTTGGCATGATGTGGCCAAAGTACTGGAGTTTCAGCTTTAGCATCATTCCTTCCAAAGAAATCCCAGGGCTGATCTCCTTCAGAATGGACTGGTTGGATCTCCTTGCAGTCCAAGGGACTCTCAAGAGTCTTCTCCAACACCACAGTTCAAAAGCATCAATTCTTCGGCACTCAGCCTTCTTCACAGTCCAACTCTCATATCCATACATGACCACAGGAAAAACCATAGCCTTGACTAGACGAACCTTTGTTTTGCAAAGTAATGTCTCTGCTTTTGAATATGCTATCTAGGTTGGTCATAACTTTCCTTCCAAGGAGCAAGCGTCTTTTAATTTCATGGCTGCAGTCACCATCTGCAGTGATTTGGGAGCCCAGAAAAATAAAGTCTGACATTGTTTCCACTGTTTCCCCATCTATTTCCCATGAAGTGATGGGACTGGATGCCATGATCTTCGTTTTCTGAATGTTAAGCTTTAAGCCAACTTTTTCACTCTCCTCTTTCACTTTCATCAAGAAGCTTTTTAGTTCCTCTTCACTTTCTGCCATAAGGGTGGTGTCATCTGCATATCTGAGGTGATTGATATTTCTCCTGGCAATCTTGATTCCAGCTTGTGTTTCTTCCAGTCCAGCATTTCTCGTGATGTACTCTGCATATAAGTTAAATAAACAGGGTGACAATATACAACCTTGACGTACTCCTTTTCCTATTTGGAACCAGTCTGTTGTTCCATGTCCAGTTCTAACTGTTGCTTCCTGAGCTGCATACAAATTTCTCAAGAGGCAGATCAGGTGGTCTGGTATTCCCATCTCTTTCAGAATTTTCCACAGTTTATTGTGATCCACACAGTCAAAGGCTTTGGCATAGCCAGTAAAGCAGATAGATGTTTTTTTGGAACTCTCTTGCTTTTTCCATGATCCAGCGGATGTTGGCAATTTGATCTCTGGTTCCTCTGCCTTTTATAAAACCAATTTGAACATCAGGAAGTTCATGGTTCACATATTGCTGAAGCCTGGCTTGGAGAATTTGAGCATTACTTTACTAGCGTGTGAGATGAGTGCAATTGTGTGGTAGTTTGAGCATTCTTTGGCCTTGCCTTTCTTTGGGATTGGAATGAAAACTGACCTTTTCCAGTCCTGTGGCCCCTGCTGAGTTTTCCAAATTTGCTGGCATATTGAGTGCAACACATTACAGCATCATCTTTCAGGATTTGGAATAGCTCAACTGGAATTCTATCACCTCCACTAGCTTTGTTCGTAAAAGAGTAGGACACTTTTTAAAATCGTGTTTTCCAGGAGTAAAGGGCTCAGGTAAAATTGTGCAGATCATCTTACATTGTCCATGACAAAATTTATGATGGTAGATTTGCAGTGGCCTATGAGAACACAGAAATGGATCCACGAGGAAGTGAATCTAAGCTCTGATTTTGAGAATTAGTAGCAGTTAAAAAGACAGAGATAGTGAATTAAAAGGCGAGGAAAGTATCATTTCCAGGCAGAGTAAACTTTATAGATTGCATGTCTGAAAGTGTCAAAAATTGGTCTTCCAGGGATTCATAGACTTGCCCAAATAGCTTTTAATTTTTCTGTTTGTTCTTCTTACAGTTGAAGCTTCACTTAGGAACCAGAGGGTGGTTGATGTTTATTTGGAAGGTCAAGTCAATGGCAAGACTCCAACTCTAACATTGAAGGCAGATGGATTTCTGGGGCACCAGGGCTGAAATTCAAAGCACAATACAGTGTTAAGTAGAAAGAGGATAAATGTACACAACCCAGGCACTTGCAGCGAGAGGAAAAATTCACAGAGTTTGGGTTCTGTGGCATGTTAGCTCCTGAATCTGGATAAGAAGAGAGTTGGAAGGAAGAGCAAGAAGATTCCAGGCCTGGAGATAATGGATTTATTCCAAGACCCTTGTCCTATTGTTAGGACTCCATGTCTTAAACAATTCTTGCTTTACTCAGATGTAATTGAGGATTTGAAGCAGCACTTTGCTATCAATAACAATGATTATGCACTGTGCTGAATGGTTTCAGTTCAGTTCAGTTCAGTCGCTCAGTCGTGTCCGACTCTTTGCGACCCCATGAACTGCAGCAGGCCAGGCCTCTCTGTCCATAACCAACTCCCAGAGTCCACCCAAACCTATGTCCATTGAGTCAGTGATGCCATCCAACCATCTCATCCTCTGTCGTCCCCTTCTCCTCCTGCCCTCAATCTTTCCCAGCATCAGAGTCTCTTCAAATGAGTCAGCTCTTCACATCAGGTGGCTAAAGTATTGGAATTTCAGCTTCAACATCAGTCCTTCCAATGAACACACAGAACTAATCTCCTTTAGGATGGTTTTCAGGTATTAACTAATTTAATCCTCCCGACAACCTTTGGAGTTAGGTACTGTCCTTATTTTCATGTATTGAGAGGGTAAGAAAGTGGGGAAAGAGAAATGTAATGACCTCCCCAGCATCACTGGGTAGTTAATAATGGGGCTTGATTTATAAATTCAGGCAATCTTGCTCCTGAGTCTGAACTCTTAAGCATCATTCTAAGTTAACAGTTGGCATCTAGTCACCATCATGACCAAAGTCAGAGGGGCAAAAGGATTTATGTGGGGCTTGTAGGAATGTAATCTAGTCTGAAGATCAAGTTCACAGTGCCCTTGGGGCTCCTTCTAGACATTTGTGTCTTAGGTATATTTACTAGCCCAGAGGAGAGAAGACATTAGTCCTTCTTTCTAAATGCAAATAATTCTAGATATGGTCGGGTATCAACACTCATTTTTCAGCTCTGTTCTGGCACTTAAAAGATAAAGGGAAACCTTGAAAATCCTTATATGAAGGACAGGAGGGACTAGAAGAGAGGAATGCAGTAGAAGAGGAAAACTTTTCTTTTTTCTTTATCCAGTGCAGTTTATGTTGGGTTCAATCTAAAACCTGAATTTAAAGTCAGTTCACCATGTGCTGCAGCTGCTCCTGATAACAGGGGCGGGATGGATGGTCCTGTATCTGATTGTCACAGAGTCTCCTGAATCGTAAATCTGTGTTGCTATATCTTAACTGCATTCGGTTTCAGCAAATCACCATCTTTTTAAAAATCTGGAAGAGTACTTTGTGTCTGCAGATAAAATGTTTCCTCCTTGGATTTTTATGGAACTTAAGTTTTTAAACACTTGGTCCCTCAGGAATTGTAATGAAATGCAACACCGTCAGTCAGATAACTGAGCTACTGACTCATCAATCATTTTTTCCTTTGGTAAGAATCTCTCTTCTAGAATGCCTAAAATCATCCACAAAGATATTATGCATTTACTTTTATTTCATAGCAACTTTGATTGGGAAAGGGGGTGAGAAGAAGGGTTCTGCCTCAGACTTCAAGATTTCCTTCATTTAATAATTATGGTAGCCCTCTTTCCTACCAAGATTGCTTTAATTTTTTTCCTCCTACACCTACCTCAGCAAAATTGGATGGTTAGTGGTAAAATCAATATAAAAATGTGCTTTCATCCACAGAGTAGACACAAAGTGCCTAATAATAAGAAGATTATGCTTGTGCTACATATGCTCTTTGTTTTATAGTTTGAACAGGTTTCCTGGCCCTCATATGTGGCCCAAAAGTGCTTTACTATCTTTTTTTATGTGACTTTATCACTCTCACAGAGCTTGCTAAACATCTACGCCTTTAGAAGCATTTTGCTTTGGGTAGTTAAAAAAAAAATGCAGCATCAAGCAAAATTACGCTGCTGCTGCACAAGGACACTCCTCAACTTCTAGTAGCTCAATCGTTTCTAAAACTAATATTATTTGATATAGCAAAATTACAGGAATATATGAAAGGAGGTAGAACACATTTTGTTATTGTTACAGTAGCTAACTTGTGTCCAACTCTTTGTGACTCCATAGTCTGCAGCATGCCAGGCCTCCCTGTCTTTCACTATCTCCCAGAATTTGCTCAAACTCATGTCCATTGAATCAGTGATGCCATCCAACCATCTTATCCTCTGTAGCTCCCTTATCCTCCTGCCCTCAATCTTTCCCATCATCAAGGGCCTTTCCAATGAGTCAGTTCTTCGCATCAGATGGCCAAAGTATTGGAGTGTCAACTTCAGCATCAGTCCTTCCAGTGAATATTTGGAGTTGATTTCTTTTAGGATTAACTGACTTTTCCTCGTTGCAGTCCAAAGACTCTCGAGAGTCTTCTCCAGCCCACAATTGGAAAGCATCCATTCTTCATCAGCCTTCTTTAGGGTCCATCTCTCATATCTGTACATGACTACAGGAAAAACCATAGCTTTGACTATATGGACATAAGTACCCACTTAGCTACTCTAAAAGAGTTAACCATTATTAATATTGTATTTGTTATGTATCTTTAAACAAAAATTTAATTTCACATACATATTTATATAAAGTTGAACTTTAATTTATCCCCTATTTCCAAAATTTCTCTTTGTCTCCACATTCCCAACCCCCTGACAAAGACTGTCAAAAATATGGAGGGCTTCTTTCTTGGCCAGTTTTCATATTCTTTCACGTATCTCTGTGTGTGTGTGCTCAGTCACTAAGTCATGTCTCACTCTTTGCAACCCCATGGACTATAGCCCACCAGGCTCCTCTGTCCATGAGAGGAGCAAGAATACTGGAATGGGTTGCCATTTCCTTCTCCAGGGGATCTTCTGGACCCAGGGATTGAACTCGCATCTCCTGCATTGGCAGATGGATTCTTTACCACTGAGCCACTTGGGAAGCCCTCATATACCTACAGGCAACTATTAATAAGGTTTATTTGTGCACATTTTTTAAATTGTATAAATTGTATGTATCATTCTATAGTGTTCTTTTTCTTCCAACATTTTGTTTTTGCCACCTATATAATATCCCAAACTTTTTATAGCTAGCAGTATCTCTTTAAAACAAGTGTAGTTGTGTTACTGAATGGGCTCTGCAATATCAGTGCTGAAAATAACAATAAGCAGGTAGATTTGCTGCAGGCAAGAATTATAAAAAGACAGTAATATGAAGTGAGACTCAGTGACGAAGCCAAGATGGACAGAACGCAGATGTAATGTTCTGTAAGAATGCTACTCATTATAAAAACACTGACTTGAGGTGTATTTGAAAAGCCAGCTGCTAAAGAAAACATTTGGTTCTTTCTCCCACTGTGCTTTAATGGAGGGAAGCTCCTGGAATGGAGATTTGCCATATCCGCAGGCTGGCCTAACAGAGAAGCATGTATAAAAGGGATGTCAGGCCTATTTCAAATTACTAGGTATTTATAAATTTCGAACAAGTATATCATTTTTACCAGCAGTGAATGTGGTTCTACAGATTTACTACAGTGTTTCCTTTTGCCTGAAGATATATTTCTTGCTAAAATGTTGAGATACACCACTCCACAATGATAAGTCAATGACTCACATTTCATATTTTAGATGCCCTTGCTGCTGCTGCTGCTGCTGCTAAGTCACTTCAGTCGTGTCCAATTCTGTGTGACCCCATAGACGGCAGCCCACCAGGCTCCCCCGTCCCTGGGATTCTCCAGGCAAGAACACTGGAGTGGGTTGCCATTTCCTTCTCCAATGCAGGAAAGTGAAAAGTGAAAGTGAAGTCGCTCAGTTGTGTCCGACTCTTAGCGACCTCCTGGACTGCAGCCTACCAGGCTCCTCCATCCATGGGATTTTCCAGGCAAGAGTACTGGAGTGGGGTGCCATTGCCTTCTCCATAAATGCCCTTAGAAATGCGAAATTGAATGTCAGCCTTTTTTTGTTTAAAATGTTATCTACTTAGAATTTTATTCTCCTTGAATTTGTGTTGTTGACATGCAGAAAAGAAAAAAAAAAAAAAAATACCTATTACATCTATTTAAGTTAAAATGTCAAAAAACAGAATTTTCCTTTTGAATATGTAAGGACAGCATCCCGTACTTCTGATTGCCCTACAAATTTCAATCCATCCTTCAATATATCTCAAATCTGAATTATGTCATATAAAATAGCTGCTAATGTCTCCCCTGCCCATATGATGTATGTGCTTCCTCTGAATTCCTGTAATATTTTGTTTTCTTATAATATATGTATTTCATAACAGTTCTTATTTTCCACCTTAGAGTTATTTACAATTTTTGTATAAGATACATATCTCATATATTTTATTATATTTTAAATTGCTTGGGAGAAGAAACTTGCACAATCTTTGTATTCTTTAAAGTGTCTATTACAACATGAGATAAGTATCTAGTAAATATGAATTGGGGGCAGGAGGAAAAGGGGACGACAGAGGATGAGATGGCTGGATGGCATCACCAACTCGATGGACATGAGTCTGAGTGAACTCCAGGAGTTGGTGATGGACAGGGAGGCCTGGCGTGCTGCGATTCATGCAGCTGGGTCGCAAAGAGTCAGACACGACTGAGTGACTGAACTGAACTGAACTGAACTGAAATATGAATTGAATGAATGAGCAAATAAATGAATGCCTGAGAACAGACATTTTAAACAATGCTACTGCTACTGCTGAGTCGCTTCAGTCATGTCTGACTCTGTGCGACCCCATAGATGGCAGCCCACCAGGCTTCCCGGTCCCTGGGATTCTCCAGGCAAGAACACTGGGGTGGGCTGCTATTTCCTTCTCCAATGCATGAAAGTGAAAAGTGAAAGGGAAGTCGCTCAGATCGCGAAGTTGCTTTGCGATCCCATGGACTGCAGCCTACCAGGCTCCTCCATCCATGGGATTTTCCAGGCAAGAATACTGGAGTGGGGTGCCTTTAAATAAATGAAACATTATTTCCTTAAAATAATTTCATTCAAATTGATTACCACTTCAGATAGTCTATTGGCTAATCCTAAAGAATTTTAAATATATGTAATATATTTTTCAATACCACTTGTAGACATATGATAGTCACTTTCAAGAATATGTAGAGAAGATGGTGGAACAGGAAAATTCTCAGCTCACTTCCTACCAGACATAGCAAAATTACAACTATTTACAGGATGACTATTAAGGAGAAAAATCAGAAGACTAGCATAAAAGATTTACAGTGAAAAGGAATCACAGGGGAATGTGTAGGAGGGTGGAGATGTGGTATCTCCAATACTCATACCCCCAGGCAGGCAACTCACAAATGGGAGGATAATTATAGCTGTAGAGCTTCTACCCAAGAGTGAATCAAGCTCCGCAGTGGGCTTCCTGGTCGTGCACTGGGAAGATGTGCCCCCAGGAGTGTTTGGCTTTGAACACCAGTTGGGCTTAATTTCAGGAGAGCCACCGGGCTGTGGGAAGTGGACTTCACTCTTAAAAAGTGCCCCCAAAATCTCCGATGCTCTGAGACCCAGGGTGAAATCTGTAATTTGAAAGAAGCCTGGTTGTGACCCACCTGCTGATCTTGGAGAGCCTCCCAGAGAGGCAGAGGGCAGCTGGAGCTAACCCTGGAGACTTGGATGCAGGTGGTAACCATTTTTAGGAGCTCATTCTACCATGTGGACACTGCTGGTAAGTGCTATTTTGGGATCCTCCCTCCAGCTTTGGTAAAGAATCCTCCTGCAATGCAGGAGACCCGGGTTTGATTCTTGGGTTGGGAAGATCCCCTGGAGAAGGGATAGGCTACCCACTCCAGTATTCCTGGGCTTCCCTTGTGGCTCAGATGGTAAAGAATCTGCCTGTAATGCAGGAGACCTGGGTTCAATCCCTGGGTTGGGAGGATCCCCTGGAGAAGGAAAAGGCTACCCACTGCAGCATTCTGGCCTGGAGAATTCCATGAGCTGCAAAGAGTCAGACACGACTGAGTGACTTTGACTGCAGCTTTTTAGAGCCAGCACCTGGCCCGCCCACCAGCCTTTCAGCACCAGGGACACCTCAGTGCTAAATTCAATACATTTGAAGTTTGGGATTAACAGATACACTACTGTATATAAAACAGATAAATATAAAGGACATATTGTTTGACACAAGGAACTGTATTCAATATTTTATAAAAACCTGTAATGGAAAAGAATCTGAAAAAGAATATATGTATATACATATATGTATTATATCCTGGAATTAGTGCAGAGATTAACAAATATATCCTTGTATTTACCCTAGAACTTATTTGAAAAATTTTAGTCTGGAGAAGATTTAGTAGTGTAAGGAAAGGCCACATGAATCAATTCTGGATTATCAAGAAAGTTTTGAAAAACTTTTAATCAGTATTCTAGCATGACTTGTAAATTGTTCTCTAATCACCAAGATGATTCTGTACCTAACTTTGCCTTTGTATAATGCTTAGATGAGGAACTGATTACTCCAATCAAAAGACACAATTTCGGTTAGTCCAAATTACATACCAATGCCTTTACCATGCTGGGCCAACCAGCCTTTCAAAATCACTAAAAAGAAAAGAAGATAATACATCAGTAACAATTTTAAAACTTCAATTTTGCCAATTAAGTAATCAATGTTAGTTGAGAGTTTATCAACTTCCATTCGATTCACAACTGATGGAAAAAAATCTAGATTTTGCTTTTTACTGTAGCAAGCCCCAGCATCAAAAAAAGGATTGTAGAATAAGAGAAATCTTAAAGAGAAATTGCATTTTAGACCAGAATTTCAAGTTAAACAGAAATAAAGCTCCACCAAGGGAATACTGGGAGTCTTTCCCCTTTTTCCCTCTTTAAATCCTGAAAGAAGTAAAGATGATTATATAAAAAGAAACAAGTAAAGCCCTATAAATGCAAGGGCCACCTTTTTAGTTGTGAACTCTACCAAAATTAGAGATCCCCTGCCTCAAAGTAAAACATCAGTGTGGATGGTAGGAGTGTCTAGGGCACATATTCAGGTTACTAAATCATTACTTTTAAAATTCTACTTAGGCAAACTTCAAGGAAAGCATTTTTTTTTTTTTTCTAGTAGAAAATGCTCCTGTTCACTTGATAGGTAGAGATTTCTTGGAAGCTTATGAAGTCCAAATTTCCTTTACTCATAAGGGAGAAATGTTTCTAGATCTGAAAGGTCAATCAGACTTCCTTCATCATACAATGTTTGTCATTCATGCTGAGGGTGATGTTGAACAAGACAAGTTACCAGTTAATACCTAGAGAATTTGGGCATTTGATTCTACCAACATCACCTGTTAAAATGACTGTAGATCAAAATAAATCTCTGCCCAACACTCATCAATAACTATTGAAGAGTTATGTTAGTATGTTAGGAGTATATGTCATATATGTTAGTTACTCCGGAGAAGGTGATGGCACCCCACTCCAGTACTCTTGCCTGGAAAATCCCATGGATGGAGGAGCCTGGTAGGCTGCAGTCCATGGGGTCGCTACCAGTCGGACATGACTGAGCGACTTCACTTTCACTTTTCACCTTCATGCATTGGAGAAGGAAATGGCAAACCACTCCAGTGTTCTTGCCTGGAGAATCCCAGGGACGGGGGAGCCTGGTGGGCTGCCATCTATGGGGTCGCATGGAGTCGGACACGACTGAAGCGACTTAGCAGTAGCAGCAGCAGCAGCATGTTAGTTGCTCAGTGGTGTCCGATTCTTTGCGACCCCAAGGGCTGTAGTCTGCCAGCCTCCTCTGTCTGTGGAATTCTCTAGACAGGAATACTGGAGTGGGTATCCATTTCCTTCCCCAGGGAATCTTCCTCACCCAGGAATTAAACCCTGGTCTCCCGCATTGCCGGCAGATTCTTTACCATCTGAGCCACCAGCGAAGCTGTTGAAGAAGAAAAAATAAAAAAATAAAAAACCCTTCAATATCAGCTTACACTAAAAAAGGGCTTATTGTGCCCTGCACCAGGTCTTGTAACTACCATTTTGCTGGTAAAAAAAACTAATGGTAAAGGTTGTAGATTTGTACAGGACTTGAGATCTATTAGTGCTATTATAATTCCTTGCCACTCTGTAGTGTTAAACTCCCATAACTTGCTGTCCTGTATTCCTAAAAAGTGACTTTTTTGTGATAGATCTCCACAGTGCATTCTTTAGCATCTCTGTACATACTGGTGATCAATTTCTTTTTTTCTCCACTTGGAATGAATGGCAATATACACAGACTGCAACACCACAGGGCTATTCTGAGAGCCCCACTTACCTTCCCAGATATTAAAGGTAGACTTAGGTGATCTATATTTTCCCCATAAGTCAGGTTTGACACAAAATATAGATGACTTGTTGCTGTGTTCAAATTCTTTGATCAATAGCCAGCAAGACACCTGCTGTACTTACTTCAGTCAGTCAGAAGCCAGCTTTAAAAGGACATAGTGTGAAAAGAGAAATTACAATTAGGCAAGACAAGTGTAAAATATTTAGGACGTAAGATATCCAAATAAGCACTTTAAATTGACCTGTATAGAGTTAAAGGCATTTTAGCCTTCCTTATCAAGAAAAAAATAAAAAAGGTAATTATGGGGATTTTTAGACTTTGCAGGATCCTGTAGGAATTGGATTCCAAACTCTTCTTTAGTAACTCAGTCATTATATAATTTACTTTAAAAAGTTCAATCTGAACCTCTCTGCTGGGAAATAGAATATTCTGAAGCTAGCTACTGCTGCTGCTAAGTCACTTCAGTCATGTCTGACTGTGCGGGACAGCCCACCAGGCTCCCCCGTCCCTGGGATTCTCCAGGCAAGAACACTGGAATGGGTTGCCATTTCCTTCTCCAGTGCATGAAAGTGAAAAGTGAAAGTGAAGTCGCTTAGTCATGTCTGACTCTTTGCGACCCCATGGACTGCAGCCTACCAGGCTCCTCCATCCATGGGATTTTCTAGGCAAGAGTACTGGAGTGGCTTGCCATTGCCTTCTCTGATTCTGAAGCTAGGGGTACCCTTTAAAAATTTCTGGCCAAGACCCCAGCCATGGGACATCCAAATTATGATTTATGCTCTTCCTCTTTGTTTATGGAAACAAAGGTGCCACACTATAAGAGTATTAACCCACCAAAATAAAGGCTGCTTCCCAGGTGGCACCAGTGGTAAAGAACCCACTTGCCAATACAGGAGACGCAAGAGACATGGGTTTGATCCCTGGGTTGAGAAGATCCCCTGGGATAGGACATGGCAACCCATTTCGGTATTCTTGCCTGGAAAATCCCATGAACAGAGGAGCCTGGTGGACTACAGTCCATGGGGTCACAAAGAGTCAGACACTACTGAAGGACAGCACACACATACCAACCAATAGGCTATTATAGCTAATAGGGAGATTCCATAACTAGGAGCTCACCCTTTGTGTCTGGCCTGTCACAGCAACAGTTGTGTTATGTCAGACCACAGAAGAGACAGTCATGAGTCACCCTCTATCTTTGATCCTCACTTTGTGGAAGCCTTACTAACCTCTCGTCACACACAACATTATTCAGCAAGTTGATTGACTTCCTGCGAAATTATCTTGCTCTCACCGAATATAACTTTTCACAGATGCAGCAAGCTTCAGCCAGTGACCTTGCTACCAGGGAAATCAGATATCAATGATGATAAATATGATTCCATTGTTTTAACTGACAACTTTTTATCTCCCAGATTTGATCTTTGAGAAGCCCTATGGATAACCCTGATTTTTGTTTTCTTTTTTTAATTCACTGGTGGTTCATATCTTCAAGGACATCATGGAAAGTATCAGGCTGGTTATACTGTCATTTCTCCAGTTTAATCCTTGGAAATGGTCCCTTACTTAATGGTTCATCCCCAAGAGGCTGAATTAATAGCACTCTCAGGCAAGAATACTGGAGTGAGTTGTTGTTTCCTTCTCCAAGGGATCTTCCTAATCCAGGGATCAGGTCTCCTGCATTGCACGTGGTACATTAAGCAAGAGCCTGCCAGTTACATTTATACGGAAAATCAGTACATATTTCATGTGGTCCATGATTTCGGTATGCTTTGGAGATGAAAGCCTATTAAAAATGGGAAGCCAGTAGCAGAATTATTGGATGAAATTCTGCTGCCAAGTGCATTAGCCATTATTAAGGTATGAGGTCATTCAAAGGGCTGACACTGCAGAATCAAAAGGTGTCAACTCTTTTGTTGATCACACTGCCAAGGCAGCAGTTCTGCAAAATGAAAACAACCAATGAACAGATGATTTTTCTTTTCAGCCTCCCAGGAACCTCACTGACACCTTGTTAAAATTTCAGGGAGCTCTGCCAGAGAGAGGAAAGGACACACAGAAATAAAAAGGATGAAGACTCATCTCCAGTAAAGCCTATCCTTCTTAGGAGGGGCTCAATATCCTATTTGACAATATATTCATGAGTTAACTCATGGGAATCCAGATAAGATGGTATTGTGGGGTAAATATTTTTAGAAGCCTTCTTTTATGATAGCTTGGAAGGTTTATTCAAGGCGTACCAATTGCCCAAAATGTCCCCCAAGAAAGCTATTGCATAGTTCTCAAGGACATTTTCCATTACCTGCACATTCTTTTGAGGTTTGGCAGATTGATTTTCTCCAGATGCCTTCTGCTCAAGGTTACCAGTACATGCTTGTTATGATTTGTATATTTTCACATTGGGTTGAAGTATTGCCTTGTAGAAAGGCCACAGCACAATCATTAGGAACCCTGATTTTAGAGCAGGTGACCCCCAATTGGGGGAGCTCCCTCAGAAACACAGAATGATAGAGGAACTTATTTCACTGGACACATTATCAAAGAAATTTGTAGGATTTGACATTTGATCATGAAGCATTTCCATTGTGCTTATCAGCCCCAGTCTTCTGGATTAGTAGAAAGAACAAATGGAGCAATTAAAACCTCTCTGAGATAGTAGGTGGGAGAGCCTGTAAATCTAATTTACAGGTTCACAGGTCCCTATCCCATTCTTTAGCTCAAAATGGCATATAAAACTCATCTTAACTTTCTTTCTTTGAACTTCTCATATTTGCTGCTGCTGCTGCTAAGTTGCTTCAGTCGTGTCCGACTCTGTGTGACCCCATAGACGGAAGCCCACCAGGCTCCCCTGTCCCTGGGATTCTCCAGGTAAGAACACTGGAGTGGGTTGCCATTTCCTTCTCCAATGCTTGAAAGGGAAAAGTGAAAGTGAAGCTGCTCAGTCGTGTCGGACTCGTATTGACCCCAGGGACTGCAGTCTACCAGGCTCCTCCGTCCATGGGATTTTCCAGGCAAGAGTACTGGAGTGGGTTGCCATTGCCTTCTCCGTCTCATATATGGAAAGGTCCCTAACCCTCTTGGGCTTCCCTAGTGGCTCAGATGGTAATGAATCTGCCTGCAATGCAGGAGAACCAGGTTTGATCCCTGAGTTGGGAAGATCCCCTGGAGAAGGGAATGGCTACCCACTAAAGTATTCTTGCCTGGAGAACTCCATGAACAGAGGAGTTTGGTGGGCTAAATCCATGAGGTCTCAAAGAAATGGACACAACTGAGTGATTACTACTTTTACTTTCTAACTCTCTTATCTATGTGAGGTTTCTGCACATATTAAATTAAATTTGATTCCTCCTCTTAATCTGTCTCATATCAACTTAATTCTTACACCAGCCAAAAGAACCTAGAAGGACAGAGGAAAGTTTTCTTCCTCCCTGACATTCTACATAATAGATTATTCAGTATTCTTGCCTGTGCTGTGCTAAGTTCTGGGACACTGTGCTCTTTTAAGCTCCCATGGTCTTCAGAGTGTAAATTTCTTCATTAGAAGAGCTTAATCTTACTTATCTTCATATCTTCAGTTCCCAGCCAGTGGACCCATCATGTAAGTACCTAATTAATATTTGTTAGATAAATGACTCATCTTGAGTTAAAGAACTAGCCATTATAGAAAATCCCTTGGTAGTCCAATGAATGGTTAAGACACCACTTCCACTGTAGGAGTCACTGATTCAGTCCCTGGATAGGGAACTAAGATCCTGCAAAGCTGTGTTGGGTGGCCAAGAATAAACAAAGAAAGAAAATATAAGTGGTGGTGGTTTAGTTGCTAAGTCATGTCCAACTCTTGCAATGCCATGGACTGTAGCCTGCCAAGCTCCTCTGTCCATGGGATTCTCCAGGCAAGAATACTGGAGTGGGTTGCCATTTCCTTCTCCAGAGGATCTTCCCAACCCAGGAATCAAAACTGGGTCTCCTGCATTGCATGCAGATTCTTTACTGACTGAGCTGTGAGGGAAGCCCAAATATAAGTAAATAAATACAAATAAAGAACTACCCATTACACAGCTGGGTAAACCATGTGGACGATTCTTATTTATATTTATTAATCTTGTGTTTTTTTTTTTTTCTCTTGTCTGTAAAATGAAGAGGTTGAATGAATCACCTTCCAGCTCAGGTGTCCCATGCTCCTAATAATCTATGCTTGTTCTCTTGTCTTCTCACACTTAGACAACTTCCTCACAGAAGAGGGAACAAAAGGTAGGAGAAGTGAAGAGCAATAAAGAATAGATGTGCACCTTTGTCACAAATTTTCTCCCTTTCTTTGTTCATTCATTTGAAGAAAGTATGTATTGCTTTCTCTTGATAAATTCTGCAAAGTTTCAAAGATGGGTAAAACATCATCCATGTCTTTAATGAGCTCTCATGAAAGTTGTGAATATAGTCTTATTATTAAATGAGTATTTTCTAATAATGTATGTGCTATAATAATGATTAGAGGAAAGTGCTAGGGGGAAAAAGTTTTCACCTTCTTAATGGAGATCTGGTAAAGAATCAGGAAGGAAGCATCTGAGCTGAGCTTTGGAATATAAATGAGAATTTAACAGAAATAAAAATGTAGGAAGGGCATTCCAAGTCAAGAAACAGCTTGCACAGAAGACATGAAATTATACAAGTGAAAGTCTGTGTATTTCAGGATTCATGTGGGATATGGAAAGACTGGATTTTTGTGTTGTGTTGTGTTGTGTTGTGTGGTGTTGTGCGTGTGTGCATGTTGGTGAGAGTGGTAAGAGATAAGACATAATTTTGTTTTAAATTCTGGTTAACTGAGAAAAATCACTTGTGACTTTAAAATTTCCTTTTTCCTAAATGGTTTTGTTTACTATTTTTTAAAAATCAATTTCTGTCTGTCACATTTTCTATCCTTAGGAAAAAAAAATGCTTATGGCTTATGAAATTCCTATAGGCAGCTGTTTGTTTTTATATATCTCTCCATGACCTTTGATTCAGTTTTGTTTTGTATAAAACTTATGAGAAATTGTTGCAGACTGATTCCAAGTTTAACATCCAAGGTACTAATGCATATTCAATGCAAAACTCATAAATCAGCTTTCTTATTGTTTCCCACCCAGTGATTTTACTATCCCTCAGCCAGCACTTCTACAAGAAAGAAAAGAATGGGTAGTAGGTTTTTAGCATTTTTGAAGACAAGCAAAGGAAACATCTCCCAGAAGGCTCACTGAAGAAGTGGCATGAACATCAGAGAGATAATTCTAGAATAAGTGAGCGATGTTTGAAAACTGAGGATGAGTTTTGAGAATAACTGTCACAGAAAGCATTTGTTAAAGGAGGATCAGAGTTGTCAATTCTGATGTAAACAGTGGAGAATTAAAAGATGGTGTAATAAGCATTCACAGTCCTGATTATCCCTTTTGTTCTTTTAGCCTATTCGATTTTTGGTGTGTTAAAATCATCTGTCTTGCAGACCTGCCTACTACTTCTAATTAATTCCAGATTCCAATCTCAAGAGCCCATTTCCTTTCCATCTACAAGGAGGCTGATAAGTATCAGAAGGCATTTGGCCATCTCAGCCTGTGACCATTAGAAGGAAAATCTTCTGGGATGCATTAGTGCTGCTGGCTGGCAGGAGCCAGATGGGAAATAAATTGGTTCAGAGGTTTAGGGGCAAGCAGTGGAACTGCATTATTAGAGGAGAAAGCAAAGAAACCTCAAATTTCAGACTTTGTCATTTGCTTTGTACTTATAAGCCATGATATGGTGGGAGTTGGGCTTCCCTGGTGCCTCAGATAGTAAAGAACCGACCTGCAATGTAGAAGACCCTGGTTGCATCCCTGGGCCAGGAAGATACCCTGGAGAATGTAATGGCAGCTCACTCCAGTATTTCTGCTTGGAGAATCCCATGGACAGAGGAGCCTGGCAGGCTATAGTCATGGGGTTGCAAAGAGTCAGACACGATTGAGCGACTAACATTTTCACTTTCACTTTTTTCCTGGTGGGAGTTGCTGTGTTGTAGGAAAATGAATTTGTGGAAAGACAAAAGGGGAAAAGTATCCTCAATTTGCTCTGCACAAGTAGTCTCTGTTGGATCTCAGGAATTCCCTACATTAACCTGCATTTTCTCTAATGCGATATTCTTACTGACTTAACATTCAAATATTTTGAGATTTTTTTCTACAGGAATATGGCTCATATTATTTGTTTCCAAATAACGGTCCTGGGATTTTCCAGTTCTGAGATCCTGTCTGTGCTATGCTTAGTCACTCAGTTGTGTCCGACTCTTTGCCACCCCAGGAACTGTAGCCCACCAGGCTCCTCTGTCCAAGGGACTCTCCAGGCAAGAATACTGGAGTGGGTTGCCACGCCCTCCTCCAGGGGATCTTCCCAACCCAGGGATCAAACCCAGGTCTCCAACATTGCAGGCAGAGTCTTTATCTCTTTACAATCTGAGCCACCAGGGAAGCCCAAGAATACTGGAGTGGGTAGCCTATCCCTTCTCCAGGGAATATTTCTGACCCAGGAATCGAACCGTGGTCTCCTGCATCGAAGGTGGATTCTTTACCAGCTGAACGTCCAGGGAAGCTCTAACATTCTGTCGACCTCTGATTATCTATGTTTCCATTGGTTGGTGGCATGTGATTAGGGATACTCCTCCAGCATACATGTGTTTCTGGCAATCTGATGTGTGAGGGTGGACTCATCTCTCTAAGAAGTTTCTGAAAATGTTTAAGTCCAATTTCCTGTGTTTTAAAAATACCAATGATCCACCAAAATCAATTTTCTTAATCAAAAAACACCTGGAAGTATCATTTGCCCTACTTACAGGTATAGAAGGGGACATTTCATTCAAACATGGGCAAGATAGAGGACAGAAACAGTAAGGACTTAATAGAAGCAGAAGAGACTAAGAGGAGGTGGCAAGCATACACAGAAGAACTCTACAAAAAATGTCTTAATGACTCAGATAATCATGATGGTGTGGTCGCTCAGCTAGAGCCAGACAACCTGGATGGAGTGTGTAGACAAATCGGCCTTCCTTAGGAAGCATTACTAAAAACAAAGCTAGCAGAGGTAATGGAATTCCAGCTGAGTTATTTAAAATCCCAAAAGATGATGCTATTAAAGTACTGCACTGAATATGTCAGAAAATTTGAGAAACTCAGGAGTGGCCACAAAATTGGAAAAGGTCACTTTTCATTCCAACCCCTAACTTATATGCAAAGTACATATTGCAAAATGCCAGGCTGCATAACTCATAAGCTGGAATCAAGATTACCAAGAGAAATATCCAAAATGTCCGATATGCAGATAATACCATTCTAATGGCAGAAAGTGAAGAGGAACTAAAGAGCCTTTTGATGTAGGTGAAAGAGGAGGTAAAAAAGCCAGTTTAAAACTCAAAATTCAAAAAACTAAGATCATAGTGTCTGGTTCAAGGCAAATAGCAGGCAGGGGGAAAAGTGGAAGCAGTAATAGACTTTGTTTTCTTGCACTCCAACATCATGGTGGACAGTGACTGCAGTCATGAAATTAAAAGACGCTTGCTCCTTGGAAGGAAAGCTGTGACAAACCTAGACAGCATATTAAAAAGCAGAGACATCACTTTGCCAGCAAAGGTCCAATTAGTCAAAGTTATGTTTTCACCAGTAATCACATATAGATGTGATAGTTGGACCATAAAGAAGGCTTGGCACTGAAGACTTGATGCATTTGAATTGTGGTGCTGGAGGAGACTCTTGAGAGTCCTTTGGACAGCAAGGAGACCAAACCAGTCAATCCTAAATGAAATCAGTCCTGAATATTCATTGGCTACCTCACGGAAAGAGCCAATTCATTGAAAAAGACCCTCATGCTAGAAAGTGAAGTGAAGTTGCTCAGTCATGTCTGACTCTTTGCGACCTCATGGACTGCAGCCTACCAGGCTCCTCCGTCCATGGGATTTTCCAGGCAAGAGTACTGGAGTGGGTTGCCATTTCCTTCTCCAGGGGATCTTCCCGACCCAGGGATCGAACCCGGGTCTCCTGTATTGTAGGCAGACGCTTTCCTGTCTGAGCTACCAGGGAAGCCCAAAAAGTGCTCAATTCAAACCAATTTAAATAGTTCTGTAGGTAAAACATTTCTTTGAGCCCCTTTTTTGGGGCGGGGGAGGCAAGAATACTGGAGTAGGTTGCCATTCCCTTCTCCAGGAGATCTTCCCGACCCAGGGATTGAACCTGGGTCTCCTGTGTTGTAGGCAGATGCTTTACCGTCTATGCCACCAGGGAAGTCCTCGTGCTAGGAAAGATTGAAGGCAAAAGAAGAAGAGGGTGGCAGAGAATGATCAGATGGCTAGATGACATCACTGACTCAATGAACATGAATTTGAGCCAACTCTGGGAGATACTGAAGCAGATGGAAACCTGGCATGCGGCAGTCCAGCGTCAAAAAGAGTCAGACACGACTTAGCGACTGAACAGCAACAACAACAACAATAGACATAGAAAGCAAAAATAGAAGGTATTCTTCAGGATTGTTGACCTTTAAAAGTTAGTAATGCAGCATACTAGTAAAATGCCACCTGAGATATCTTCTGTCCATGTACTGAGGCTGAGCTAAGGCATGGGGAGAAAATATTCAGCATTGCTTTACTTGGAGTAAAGCAAAAAGGGGAGAGAAAGAGGGAGGAAGAAAGAAAAAGATGAGCTTACTTAATGGAGAGAAATAAGGTGGGCAAAGAGGTGAAAATAGAAGTGATGCACATTGGGAACCATGAGTAAATCGAACTCTTTGAAGGTCCCTAACCGAAAATGTAGCAAATAATCGGCCTTAAAGGTAAACACACACTGAGTGTGTTGGGTGATTAAAGAAGAAATAGAAAGGGTTGTCTGTCTTCCCAAAACCATCATCCCTGCTAAGTGAATCTTCAGTATGCTTTTAAGCACACTAAAGTCTTTACTTTCACAATTAGAACTGTGGTTTCCCTACTACATTCCAGTGGAGGAATTAATACATTGGCCTAAATACAATCTGAAACCCAATTAGCATTGCCAAAACATTTACATTTCAATGATCAGGAAGAAAATCAAAAACAAAAAATATTAGAAGGTAATGACACAGGTCCTTTTCTACAATTTATTTTGACAAGTCCATTAAAACAAAAAGCTGTACAGTAGTAATGCAATCATCATAGAATGGATATTTTATTGTGGTTAGAATCCGTCCATGAATCGGCATTTGGACCAGTTGAGAAATTTTCCCTAGATAGCAGTACTTTGCTTTTTGATTTATACACATAATATAAATGTTCATATTTTTTTTCATCTGAGGAGTAAAATATGATGGACAGAAATCATAAGTAAAATAAATGCCAACCAGAATAAAAATATTTCAGTAAATGCAGGAATTTTTTAATTAGAATATTCTAGCAAAATACTTCTGAGACTATTTAGGAAAAGAAGTGATGAAATCTCAGATACTCATTATGTGTAAACAGTAATGATGGATCAATGAATGGCACCTTGGTGCTGACGGAAGAAAAGCCAGCTGAGTCTCTTTTCATAAACATAAATGAAGCAGTACTTGAAAATTAGAAACCAGTTGGCTAGCTTTCATGCTTCTGAAGAAAATTCGTTTTAATAAAAATTCAATTTGGGAGCACCTGGAGCCCCAAACATAAAGTACCAGTACTTATAGATTTGTCAGAAACAATTCCTCTCAAGCAATTCTAATTTTCTCTATCTAAATAATTTACTTTATAAACAGGGAGGAGTTGGCATAAGTAAATAGCATCCACTTTTTATTTTAATAGGACATAATTAAGGTATATTAAAGTAATTATAGGAAAATGTCAAATCAAACAGGATGACACTCGTATTACAGAGCTTTCTACTGTATTTTACACGTGTAGAAATCATCAGAATTCACACAAAATGCATACACAAAATGATGTCAGTATCTTTTAACAGCATACAATATTGGACAAAGATTAAAGAGTTCTTTAAAACTTCATTTCAGTGTGTGCTAAGTCGCTTCAGTCCTGTCCGACCCTTTGGGACCCTATGGACCCACCAGGCTCCTCTGTCCATGGGATTCTCCAGGCAAGGATACTGGAGTGGGTTGCCCTGCCCTCCTCCAGGGGATCTTCCAACCCAGGGATCGAACCAGTGTCTGTTATGTCTACCTGCACTGGCAGGCAGGTTCTTTACCACTAATGCCACCAGTAGATTGGTATAAATTACTGATTATAATCAGAAGAATTTTTAAGGAATAGGGTGTATCTTTATAATTCATTTTTTTTCATAAAAAGATTTAAATCATGGCATAATTGCAAAATTGCAGACTATTTTTTTTTAACTCCACATACCTAGTGTCAGTTGGTGAACAGTGCCGATTGATTTAGGTTGCAAAGATGTTGATCTTAATCTGGGAATAGAATGCTGGGAGAAGCATGGATATACCACAAACTTTAATTTTTATTTATTTTTTTAATTTAGTGCTTTATTTTATTATTTTAGTCCCCCAAATGCTCATTTATGTTTTATTTATTTTCATAGCCATTAATCTTAAAAATCAATTCCTATTTTATCCCCTATGATCCTATCTCTCTCTGGTAATATTTTACATTTGGAGAGAAATCTAACTCTTGTAAAGTGCTAAAATCATTATCATACATCATCTGATAAACCCACTGTCATTGTCTCCATTTCACAGATCTTGAATAAAGGAGACTCAGGTTGAAATGACTTGATCAAATTCACATACTAATGATGGGGTATGGGCATTATTCTGGGTCTTCTTACTAGAACCTTGTCTTTCATTACATTACTTTGAGCTGTAAGCTCTGGTCTTGGAGATGGAGGAGGTAAAGTGAGTAAGCATCCTTTGAATTGGGCTTATCTGGTGGCTCAGACAGTAAAGAATCCACCTGCAATGTGGGAGACCTAGGTTCAATATCTGGGTTGGGAAGATCCCTTGGAGGAGGGCATGGCAACCCACTCGAGTATTCTTGCCTGGAGAATCCCTGAGGACAGAGGAGCCTGGCATGCTGCAGTCCATAGCATGGCAAAGAGTCAGACATGACTGTGTGACTAAGCACACACACACATCCTTTGAACTGACACTTGGGGGTCTTCAGTAACCCTCTCAGTCCATATTTTATCAGTTCAGGGTGCCATCTAGAGGTAAAGAGAACAAACAAAAAATATTTTCCATTTTTGTCTTTAAAGAAATATATGAGAGAAAAGAAACTATGCTTCCAATTCTTGCTTTCAAAATGTAAAATATCACAATTAAACTGAGAACTAATAGAAACAATGATTAGGTTACTATTAAATACATTCACTAAATGTTTAACTTTTACCTTTTCTTTCTCCTAAGTATGTGTTTGCCTGGTCCATTTTCAAAATCTCTGCCCCATTAGTTTTAAACAACTTCTTCAGTTCAGTTCAGTTCAGTCACTCATTTATGTCTGACTCTTTGTGACCCCATGGGCTGCAGCATGCCAGGCTTTCTGGTCCATCACCAACTCCCAGAGCTTGCTCAAACTCATGTCTATCGAGTCGGTGATGCCATCCAACCATCTCATCCTCTGTCATCCCCTTCTCCTCCTGCCTTCAATCTTTCTCAGCATCAGGGTCTTTTCCAGTGAGTCAGTTCTTTGCATCCTTTCAAATTAAAACTTCTTTCCCTACTTGTTGAAGTATCTACAGCCTGTGCATTTATCTCTGTTCTCTCCTGAAATTTATTCTGATGTGTCTTTTATTTATTTATTTTTTTGCCATGCCACAAGAATAGTGGGAACTTAGTTCCCTGACAAGGGACTGAATCTAGGTCCTAGACAGTGAAAGTACAGAGTCTTAACCACTGGATTGGCAAGGGATTTCTCTGAATTGCCTTTTAGAAGAACCGTATACTATTTCATTATTCATATATATATACATATATAATCTTGAATTGATTCATAACTCTGAATTCTTCAAACAGATGGCTCTTTTGGTGCAAAATTCTTATTTTTATATCATAAAAGCATGAGTATTAGAGACCATCAAATAAAATTCTAAATGAAAATTTTATCACCTGATCTAGATTAGCTACTCAAAACCAGCAACTTTAATTTTCCATGTAAGTCATTAGAATGTTTAGATATTGACATGATTATGAGAAAATCTTAATTCTGAAATAAAATTGAAAGTTTAAGCTTGAATAAAGTTCTGCAGAGGAGAGGTGTATGAGCAAAATAGGTTTTAAAATGGTAATCCAACATTTATTTCTTTTATTATTTAAATAGAAGTATAACTTGCATAAATAATGCAAAGTGCACTAAACATAGTCATGTAGGGTGATGATTCATGTATCAACAATCCGGGTTAAGATGTAGACCATACTAGTCCAAAAAGGCCTTCAATGTTCCTTTCTCTTCAATATCTTCCATCAATAGTAACTATTATTTTGACTTCTGTAGCCATGGATCAGTTTTGTCTATTATTGAACTTCATAAAAATTGCATTCTAATGGATATGTTTGATTGTATCAGATTTGTTCCTCAATACTCTGCGTGTGAGAGTCATCCATATTGTTTGGTATAGTTGTGCTCAGTGCATTCTTACAGTAATATTTTCAAACCAGAAGTCATGATTCAACATTTACTTGATTTTTACCAAAATGTGAGAAAGATAATATGTGCTACTATTTCCAAACAGTTTGTGGTAATCAAAATTGGAATAAAAATTTTTTTTAAAGGTTTCAAACACAATATATTTTCTGCATTCCATTTTCTGTTATTTTATAATTTTCTTTACATTTACAGTAATAAAGTGCTTCTTGCTTTGCTTACTATCCCATTAGTTCAGTTCAGTTCAGTTCAGTTCAGTCACCCAATCATGTCTGACTCTGCGACCCCATGGACGCCAGGCTTCCCTGTCCATCACCAACTCCCAGAGCTTGCTCAAACTCATGTCCATCAAGTCAGTGATGCCATCCAACCATCTACCTCTGTTGTCCCCTTCTCCTCCTGCCTTCAATCCTTCCCAGCATCAGGCTCTTATCATCCCATGACTAAAGTTATTATTTTCACTTTTATAAGAGAAACTATATTTTAAAAAAAAGATTGTTTCCATGAGTTCTATTTAAGAAGTGCATTCATGGCTAAAATGAGATGTAAAAATTTAGAATTGATCAAAATGAGGGGAAAATAAAACAGACTATAATTAAAACTGCACACAGTTTAAACTTGGATCTAGGAAAATTGAACTATGTAAAGAAAATGTTCATAAGAGGAAACTCAAAATAGGAAAAGTTATATTTGTTAAAATCAGGTGTCATTAAATAAAATGATTCATGTTTTATTTCAAAATATATGTGGAAAATAATTTATCCAGAAGCATATAATTGTATAAACTTGAATCAAAAATGGAAAAAAATTATAAACTATTGATCAGAAATTAGTTCACAGCAAGCAGCTAAAAACCTGTTTAAAATCAACTTAACTGATTAAATGTTGTTTCATGCATTTGGTCTAAGTTTGGACCAAGCTGCTGTTTGTATAGCAGTGCTAAAAAGAGTCATCCTCTTTTTATCTGCCTGCTCCAAGATACCTGAGTCATTTTTTTTTCATGGTAACTAAAACAGCTGCTTCTTCTTCAGTAATCCCATTCATATATAAGTTATGAAAAAAGAGAAGGCAAAAGTTACAAAGGACAAAAAACACAGAGGCAGTCTAGTGAACTCTTAACACATGAGAAAAGTTCTCCTAACAGCCACCACTCACCACTGTGTAGCTTCCTCTTATATTTCACTGACCAGAAGTGGATCATGTGACCAGTCTGAGCAGCAACACCATCTGGATAAGTGAGTCTTCCAAGTTTTCTACCTAGATAGTAGAAGACAATATAAGCTTCCCTGGGGCTCAGTGGTAAAGAATCTGCCTATAATGCAGATGACGGGAGTTCGATCCCTGGGTCAGGAAGATCCCCTGGAGAAGGAAATGGCAACCCATTCCAGTATTCTTGCCTGGGAAGTCCCATGGACAGAAGAACCTGAGGGCTACAGTCCATAGGGTCACAGAATCAGATACGACTGAGCATGCATGTGTATGTACAATTGTTCTTTACATGAACAGTTATATTAAAGTTTGAATAATTTTGCTTAAAATTCTTGTGTTTATAAACAGATTAAAAAATTTGCATTGCAAAATAGCAAGAAAGACACTTCTAATGGTCCAAATGATGCGCACAAAATGGAAATCACTTTCTAAACATTTGTTTACTATTAAAAAGTAGGATCTTAAACTTGTTTAGTGATAATCAGTGAAATTACACTGAGTACTGTTGCAGCTCTTTAGTTTTAGAATCCATAAAAACAAAGTATTTAAAAAAATATAGGGAAACTATGGTCAGGCATCTTCACATTGCATCATGATATCATTGTCTTGAGGTCTATTTATTCCTCCTGAATGCTGATTATCTTTTAGCTGTATAGCTGCTCAGTACCCTGTAACTCGAATGTATAGAGATAATATTCTATCTAGTTTAACTGGTTGTGGTAAACTCTGACTTGCTTTCATTGTTTTGTTGTCTTTAGGTCAACATACCTAACTTTGTCATCTCAGTTTTTCTTTCCTTTCATACGTCATCTAGTCAAAAATGACTGTAGAAGGATAATAATTTTATTTTCTTAATTTGTTTCTTATCTTTATATTTGCCCTATTCTTGTAAGCAACTTAACTCTCTTTTGTTAAGGACCCAAGGTTCTATACTAATGTATATTTTAAGTCACTGTTTTTATTTTAAAGTCTCTGTGGATTTGTTTTTGCTATTAGCACCATGGAGAGAAGTTGAACTCTTCTTTACCTAATTTCATAGGAAATTTATTAATTTTTGGAGATAGTTTTGAAATATGCATAAATTTATATACTAATGTTCATAGATGTGTATTACTGATAAAGAATTTAATACAGTTTGAAGAAGCATAGAATGAAATATGAATTTCTTAAGCTTTAGTGATACCTAATAAATAAATGTGAACATAATAAGGTATTCAATTAAAGTAATCACTATTTGAAAGGATTATTGAATTTATAGAGTCAACTATATTTTATTAAGATCTCTTTTTTACTGCTGACGAATAACTTTTTGTACCCCAATATTGGAAGTCTTTATTAGACATAAGGGTTTCTCTGGTGGCTCTGTAATAAAGAATCCACCTGAAATTCAGGAGACACAGGAGATGCTGATTGGATCCCTGGATCAGGAAAATCCCTTGGAGGAGGGCATGGCAACCCATTCCAGTATTCTTGCCTGGAGAATCCCATGGACAGAGGAGCCTGGCTGGCTACAGTCCATGGGGTCACAGAGTCGGACATGACTGAAGTGATTGAGCATGAATGCATGCATATTACATATAAGAGGATTTTCTTATAAAGCTTTAATTAGAGGTAACATTTATTTTTGCGTTATGTTTCTTTTATGTTACCTCCAGTTTGAAAGTCCATAAAAAATGGCACTACCTATAGAAAGATTTATGATTCTTCCGAAGGTCAGTGCACCCAGAACCTGGATGGTTATAAATTAACTTCCAAAAATTTAGCTTAGGCTATTGATATATGACTTGTCACTTCCAGGCTTGATTCAGTTTCTGGGGCAGCATTAAATACCAGGTGAGCTTTCTTAATAGATTCAGTAAGAGAATGACATGGACAAAAAGTAGAGAGAAAAAAAGGAAAAATCTGAGTTGATTCAGGCACTCCAAGACTACAGCTTAAACTTTGCATTCAGTGAAATTTTGCAAAGTTCTGGCACATGTGAAAAGTTCTTGGAATGTCTATCAGGAGTGTGTATATGTGCCTATACATGTATGTGCCCATGCATGTGATGAGGTGTGTGTGTGCAAGTTAATGTGCAAGCATGTGGGTGATATAGGGATTCTGTATGCATAAGAAACCTGAGATTCTCAAAAAAAAAAAAAAAAGTTAGATATACTGGGAAGAGGGTCATCCTCTAATGCCAAGCCATCAAGATGCATAAATCACTTGTTAAAACTCTAAATAATTTCTTAGTTGGTTAAGAACCACAACTTGGGAATTCACACTGGGAAGAAAGATCACAAGGATACACAGTGGTTCATTCATTCGTTTACCAAACAGATGGCTATAAGGACACAGCAAAGAAAAGTTAACAGAATTCCTTCCATCCTGGAGCTTATATTCTAGTGGGGATGCAATCATGAGGGTAAACAACCCAAATACATTGTGTATTGTTGTTGTTTAGCAGCTTAACCGTGTCTAACTCTTTTGTGACACCATAGACTGTAGCCAGCGAGGTTCCTCTATCCATGGGATTTCCCAGGCAAGAATATTGGAGTGGGTTGCCATTTCATTCTCCAGGGGTCTACCTGACCCAGGGGTCAAACCCATGTCTCCTGCATTGCCAGATGGATTGTTAGCACTGAGCCAGCAGGGAAGCCCACATTGTGTATTAGATGGTGATAAATACAGTGGAAGAAAATATAGCAAAGAAGGGGAGAAAGGAGAGTGGATTGAGGAAGAGCAATTGTAATTTTAGTTTGGATGGTTATGAAAGTCTGCAGTAAAAAGATGGCATCTGACTATAGGACTGAAAGAGATGAGGGAGTAAGTAAGCTCTGCCAGTCTCTAGTGAGGAGGACAGAATGATGATGTAATAAGTTGAAATGGTAAGTGTGAAGTTGCTGATGTAGATCATGCCTTGAATGATAGCTGTGAGGACAGTGAGATAAGAGAGGAAACAGGAAATTGGGTAGTCTTAAGGAGAGAAGTAATATGATCTATTATTTCAGCTCATCCTGACTCCTTGGTAGAGAGGATTCTGAAGAGGGGCAATGGTACAATAAAGAATTTGGGCTAGGTGAGGAAGCAATTGTAATAATCTCACTTAGAGATGATGCTGTCTTGGGCCAAGGTAGTGGCAGTGAAAATGGTGAAAAATGGTTGTCCTCTAAAAATAGAGCCAACAGGATTGCCTAGTGAATGAATGTGTTAGATTTGAGCCTGAGCACAGAGCAGGAGTTTGTCATTTACTGAGATAGATAAGATTGCAGGGGTTATAAAATCGGGGGCAAAGCTCAGAGATTCAGTTCTGGATATATCAAGTAGTGTTATTGCTGTTCAGTGGCCAAGTGGTGTCCAAGTCTTTGAGACCCCATGGATTGCAGCCAGTTCTCAGTTGGTCATGTGGTTCCAGAGTTTGAAGGAAAAATTGGAAGATGTTGACTGGAATTATTTGGAATCTACATATAAATTTTATGGATACTCTTCACAGTCTTGGGTGGGTGGACTCAAGAAAATAGCTGAATATCAAAAGAAAATAAAACCTGAACAGGTAAGGATGTTTCACATTTATTTGGTTCAGTCCTCAGAGTCTCAAATTAGAAAGAAATATGTCAATAATAAACCAAAGATCTTTATGTGCCAGTACATTCAATATTCTTATCACAGTGTTTTATTCACAGTCAGATCAGATCAGTCACTCAGTCGTGTCCGACTCTGCGACCCCATGAATCACAGCACACCAGGCCTCCCTGTCCATCACCAACTCCCAGAGTTCACTCAGACTCACATCCATAGAGTCAGTGACGCCATCCAGCCATCTCATCCTCTGTCGTCCCCTTCTCCTCTTGCCCTCAATCCCTCCCAGCATCAGAGTCTTTTCCAATAAGTCAACTCTTCACATGAGGTGGCCAAAGTACTGGAGTTTCAGCTTTAGCATCATTCCTTCCAAAGAAATCCCAGGGCTGATCTCCTTCAGAATGGACTGGTTGGATCTCCTTGCAGTCCAAGGGACTCTCAAGAGTCTTCTCCAACACCACAGTTCAAAAGCATCAATTCTTCGGCACTCAGCCTTCTTCACAGTCCAACTCTCACATCCATACATAACCACAGGAAAAACCATAGCCTTCACTAGATGAACCTTTGTTGGCAATGTCTCTGCTTCTGAATATGCTGTCTAAGTTGGCCATAACTTTCCTTCCAAGGAGTAAGCGCCTTTTAATTTCATGGCTGCAGTCACCATCTGCAGTGATTTTGGAGCCCAGAAAAATAAAGTCTGACTGTTGGGGGCCAGCGTGAGGCACTCCGCCCGTGGCAAAGGTCATGAGGAAGGAGGCTTGACATACGCAAAGGCGGGATAGAGCCTCAGAAGTCCCCCTGGAAATTCTCGAGCATCTACCCCCATAACCAGAGCCTGCCTACTTTACTACTTTGTGCTCTCACCTACACCTCTGACTTTATGGGGGGCTGTCCCCCACCACCTTTTTCGGAGAAGGAGTTAACTTAGAGTTCCAGTTAATAATAATTCCTGGGCGTGACAGGAGTGTTCTAAACTTACAAACTCCTCTGAAGGTTCTCAAGCCTGCCTGACAGGCTTGTCTGGCCACATATGATTGCTTACAGCCTCCCAACTGTGAGAGGCATGAGATGCTTTATACCTTCTAAAAACGGGTTCTTTAGAGAAGTTAGAAAACTATTAGCATAAGTATAATGGGCTGATTAGAAATTGTATTGGTGAAGGGTTTTTCATTTGTTGAGCCAATGTTTGCTGCTAAGTCTCACATCCCCTGCCCTTATACACATTAATGAATATATAGAAGAAATAAGTATTAACCTTTGATATAAATCACGTTAGACCTTAGGCTAAGTAAATTCTTTCCTTAACTAAAACCTACTACACCCTCACCCTATAGGAATGTAACTTTATTTGGGTGGCGTCTGTTTTAAGGATAATCACCCCTGGAGAAATAAGTGTTGACTGACTGCTGTCACAAGGAGAGGGTCATAAATTGTCAGCAGGCCTCCTGGCCAGAAGATGATGTAACACCCCTAAGACCTCTGTATACATCTGTATGAAGCAACTGACTTTAATAAAAATCAGGACTGCTGACCCCACGTGACTTTTGTACAACACCTCAATGTATAAAAACAGACTCTGGGAAATAAAAAATGGGGATCAGTTCCTCAAAATACTGGTCTCCCCATGTCGTTCTCTCTCTCAAACTCTGGCTGAGTTTCCATCTGGAGTGCAGAGCCCGCCATGCTTACTAATTTTGCCTGGGCTTCTAAGATCCAACTGGGGAGGCCTCAGTGTCTCCTCTCCTTCGGGAGAACGGAAGGACGCCTGCGGCCTACGTAAGTGGTGCAAGCTCCTTGTCTTGAAGTTTTATTGGTTTCCCGAGTAAAGCTACTCAGCCTCTTTTCTCCACTGAATTTTCCTGCTGAGCTATCCTTATTCTATCACTCTTTATATCTCTAATTAATATTTAATTAGAGCTATCATATCCTGATCACCGAAGCCGTCTCCCCTTTGAACTCCCTGGATCAGCCTGGGCTGGACCTCGGCATCTGACACTGTTTCCACTGTTTCCCCATCTATTTCCCATGAAGTGATGGGACCAGATGCCATGATCTTCGTTTTCTGAATGTTGAGCTTTAAACCAACTTTTTCACTCTCCTCTTTCACTTTCATCAAGAGGCTTTTGAGTTCCTCTTCACTTTCTGCCATAAGGGTGGTGTCATCTGCATATCTGAGGTTATTGATATTTCTCCCGGCAATCTTGATTCCAGTTTGTGTTTCTTCCAGTCCAATGTTTCTCATGATGTACTCTGCATAGAAGTTAAATAAGCAGGGTGACAATATACAGCCTTGACATACTCCTTTTCCTATTTGGAACCAGTCTGTTGTTCCATGTCCAGTTCTAACTGTTGCTTCCTAACCTACCTATAGGTTTCTCAAGGGGCAGGTCAGGTGGTCTGGTATTCCCATCTCTTTCAGAATTTTCCACAGTTTATTGTGATCCACACAGTCAAAGGCTTTGGCATAGCCAATAAAGCAGAAATAGATGCTTTTCTGGATTTCTCTTGCTTTTTCTATGATCCAGCGGATGTTGGCAATTTGATCTCTGGTTCCTCTGCCTTTTCTAAAACCAGCTTGCACATTAGGAAGTTCACAGTTCACATATTGCTGAAGCCTGGCTTGGAGAATTTTGAGCATTACTTTACTAGCGTGTGAGATGAGTGCAATTGTGTGGTAGTTTGAGCATTCTTTGGCATTGCCTTTCTTTGGGATTGGAATGAAAACTGACCTTTTCTAGTCCTGTGGCCACTGCTGAGTTTTCCAAATTTGCTGGCATATTGAGTGCAGCATTTTCACAGGATCATCTTTCAGGATTTGGAATAGCTCAACTGGAATTCCATCACCTCCACTAGCTTTGTTCATAGTGATGCTTTCTAAGGCCCACTTGACTTCACGTTCCATGATGTCTGGCTCTAGGTCAGTGATCACACCATCGCGATTATCTGGGTCATGAAGATCTTTTTTTTTGTACAGTTCTTCTGTGTATTCTTGCCATCTCTTCTTAATATCTTCTGCTTCTGTTAGGTCCATACCATTTCTGTCCTTTATCGAGCCCATCTTTGCATGAAATGTTCCTTTGGTATCTCTGATTTTCTTGAAGAGATCCCTAGTCTTTCCCATTCTGTTGTTTTCCTCTATTTCTTTGCATTGATCGCTGAAGAAGGCCTTCTTATCTCTTCTTGCTATTCTTTGGAACTCTGCATTCAGATGTTTATATCTTTCCTTTTCTCCTTTGCTTTTCGTGTCTCTTCTTTTCACAGCTATTTGTAAGGCCTCCCCAGACAGCCATTTTGCTTTTTTGCATTTCTTTTCTATGGGGATGGTCTTGATCCCTGTCTCCTGTACAATGTCACAGTAGTCACTAACTAATTATTACTCACAGTAGTCACTAACTAATTATTATTTTTATTTTTAAAAATACTTTCAGGAGAAAAAATGTTTTGAGGAAGATTTTTAGAAAACTAAAAATAGAACGACCTTATTATCAACAATATCACTTCTAAATATGTATCCAAAAAAGAAAAAGAAAACAGGGTATGGAGAGAAAGATAAATACTGCATACTATCACTTTTATGTGGAATCTTAAAAAAAGAAAAGTCAGACTCACAGAAATAGAGAGTGGAAAATTGGTTGCAAGGGACTTGGGATAGGGGAAATTAGGAGAGGCTGATAAAAGGGTGCAAACTCTGTTTTTTCTCAGAATAAGATCTTAGACTCTAATGTAAACACAGTGATTGTATTTGCTAACAACATACTGTATATAATACTTAGTTCCAAACAGACACACACACACACACACACACACACACACACAAAAGATAAATATCTGAGCTTAAGAATATAGTAAATAGCTGGGAGAGCATTTTATAATGCATATGCATAAAAATCACCAGGTACTATACTTTAAAAGTCTTATAATTTTATTACTCAAATATACCTCAATAAAGCTAATGTTTTTTAAAATGGAAACAATCCAAATGTCCATCATTTGGTAGTAGAACAAAATGTGGCAGTTATACAATGGAATTCTACCACCAACAAAAAAGAAATGAAGTATTCATACATGCTGGGCTTCCCTGGTGACTCAGACAGTAAAAGAATCCACCTGCAATGAGGGAGACCTGAGTTCAATCCCTGGGTTGGGAAGATTCCCTAGAGGAGGGCATGACAACCCACTCCAGTGTTCTTGCCTGGAGTATCCACACGTACAGAGGAGCATAGTAGGCTACTGTCCGTGGGGTTGCAAAAAGTCGGACGCAACTGGGTGATTAAGCACAGCACTCATACATATTATGACATAAGTGAAGCACAAAAACATCATGTTCAGTAAAGAACCTGGACAAAAAGGACCACATATTGTTTCATTCAATTTATGTGAAATCAGAAAAGGCAAATTTTTAGAGATAATAGATGAATGGCTGCCTGGCAGTAGGAATGGAGAGGAGGAATGACTAAGAGTGAGCAAGAAACTAAAGTGAGAAGAAACTAAAGAAACTAAGAGTGAGTAAGAAACTAAAAACTCTATGTGAATCAGTAAAATCTAGTATTAAGAAAATTGTTTAAATATGCTGTGGTTTAAAAAAAGTATTTTTTTGACAGAAAAATACTTTTCCAAGGAAAGTACAATTTTTTTTAGGAATGGGGAAACAAGAAGAAACAAACCTAAATGTCAAAAATTATAGATGCATATCACTACTCTATCACTAGGAGTCATTCAGAAAAAGCCTTTTTTTTTTTTTTTTTTTTTAGGAAGATATTTTGCACCCAGGTAGGACCCTATGGGGCTTTCCCAGGACAGGCTTACTCCATAGCTTTAGCTCCTCTCTGAAGTATCTGCTGCTGCTGCTGCTGCTGCTAAGTCGTTTCAATCGTGTCCGACTCTGTGCAACCCCAGAGACAGCAGCCCACCCGGCTCCCCCATCCCTGGGATTCTCCAGGCAAGAACACTGGAGTTGGTTGCCATTTCCTTCTCCAATGCATGAAAATGAAAAGTGAAAGTGAAGTCGCTCACTCATGTCAGACTCTTAGCGACCCCATGGACTGGAGCCTACCAGGCTCCTCCACCCATGGGATTTTCCAGGCAAGAGTACTGGAGTGGAGTGCCATTGCCTTCTCTGCTGATGCACCTAGATAACACTAATTGGTGCACATTCCTTAATTGTTTTGCATATGTGAAAAAACCCCATGAAATGGAAAATGTTAACTACTTGATGCCCTTAAGCACTTAGCCCCAGGCCTTCTGGAGCCTAAAGACTTAACCCTGTGATACCACTCTTTTCACTCACCATCAGCCAGTCAGAGAATTGTGTGTGAGCTAATCACATACCCTGGGGCCTCCTTCCGTCATCTAACCTTTAACCATGCTTTGCCAAAATCCTTCTCAGAACCTGGTTTTTTAGAGCATGAACCACCTCATGACCCTGCAATAAACCTTCCTCTGCTCCAAACTCAGACATTTCAGTTTGCTTGGCATCTCTGGGTCAGGCACATGAACTTAAGCTAATAATTTGAACAAATAAAATGGTTGTTGTTCAGTTGCTCAGTCGTGTCTGACTCTTTGTGACCCCATGAATTGCAGCATGCCAGGTTTCCCTGTCCTTCAACAACTAGATGTCCAAGTTCCTTAGAATAACTTGGCATCTCTCTGGGTTAGGCACATGAACTTGAGCTAATAATTTGAACAAGTAAGATTAGCTATTACAAAACTTGCTTTTTTTTTTTTATTTAAATGGCTTTAGTTTGTTGTTTTCTCTCAGAAATCTCTAGTGCTCACTGCAAAGAATGAGCAATTGCTATCAGTTAACTTAATGGATGGGAGATATTTTCTTGGCACTAAAGCTATGTTTTCGAAAACTGGCATTGGAGAAGACTCTTGAGAGTCCCCTGGACTGCAAGGAAATTAAACTAGTCAATCGTAAAGGACATCAACCCTGAATAGACATTGGAACGATTGATGCTGAAGTTGAAGCTGCGATACTTTGACCATATGATGAGTAGTTGACTCATTGGAAAAGACCCTGATGCTGGGAAAGATTGAGGGCAGGAGGAGAAGAGGGGTGACAGGATGAGATGGTTGGATGGCATCACCAACT